>NW_020172779.1:16169192-16360638 GCF_003031525.2 Neophocaena asiaeorientalis asiaeorientalis
GGAAATGGAGGGGGAAAGGGGAAAAGGAGGGGGAAGGAGGAAAAGGAGGGGGAAGGGGTAAAGGAGGGGGAAGGGGGTAAAGGAGGAGGGGAGGAGGAGAGAAGAAGGAAAAAAAAATATTTAAAAATCCAGATCTGAAACTTGGAGAAGGAACACAGTCTCCCTGGTATCCCACAGTTGTCACCTTAGCTCAAGTGTTCTGACCCTCAGTTAGCTCTTATCTTACCCAAATCAGAGACCTACTGAACTGGAAGAGACTAAAAAACCATGTCGGCCAAAGGTTTGAATTTACATATAAAGATGTTAGGGCTAGTGAATTTCTGAAATAGTATAACTAGCATTTATAGAGAACTTTGTATTTTATGCTACATTTGCATTTGAAACTCATTTTACCCTCTAAGAACTGAGTAATAATATTATCCAATGTGAAGATTGAAAGAGTAGGGTTTTCCAAGGGTGACCGCAGAGCAAATCCAGAACTGATCCTGCAGCCAGCAAACCAACCCAAAGTTCTACCACTCGTGATCCACGTGGCCCTGGAAATATCAGTATTTTGCTAAAACTCCATGTTCCTCATCCTCAAAGTGGGACTTAGAACCATAACTAAGTCACAGAACTGTTGTGGACACGAAAGAAGAATATATGACAGAAACAAAGAAATCAGTAGGAAAAAACAAAATGTATTCTGCAAAATAGCCTTTGCAGAATGCTTTATTTAGTATGTTTGGGAAATGCTTACATACAGTCCTGTAGAAATAATCCCAAATAAACCTGGTTGAGCTGTTGTTTTCTACCCTATTTCACCACAGAAACTTTTCCCAAAAGACACTATTATTAACATCCACGAAACAATAATTTAGTGGAACGTGTCTTGTGGAACATTGTTCCGAAGTTTTAAACTATTGCTGTATTAATTTTTTGCTTTCTCAGCTGGAGACCACAGACCACCCCTATACATGTTGACCTTCTAACTCCCCCCGACCCTCTGCCCTTCCATCTTGCAGGCTGCCTCAGGTGAAGAGACAGACCCCTCCTGCCGCCCTGCCTTGGGGAATTGCAATATCCTCTCTGAGTTCTGACAGGTATAAATTGTCAATCATAAGTCAATGTTATGCAGAAGGGGTGATACATTGATGGATTTTCAGTAGCTCTCATCACCTTAACTGACAGAATGGAGGCAGCAGTGAAAGTAGAAAGGATGCAGGAAGAGAATGCACTCGAAGTTCAGTCACTAGTGAGCAATGCCATTTGGGTGTCCATCGGCTTCAGGGTATGGGTGCTCCAAGCTCCAAGGACCTAGCTTTCTGAAGGAGGATCCCCAGGTCTCCCAAGAAGATGGCCAACATTGTGTGGTGCTCTATCTCTGATTTGAATTGCTTAATTCATTTAGGGGGAAGATACTGTGTAGGCAGTGAAGAGTCCAAAGAAGACTGAATTTTGAGGTCAGAGGCATAGGTTCAGTGTTAACTCCAGAACCCACCATTGATGCTCTCGTATGGCTCTGGGCTATGCCTGTTTCCTCCTTGACAGGCAATCATGGGATTGGTTCCATCAGGCACCACTAGCTCCAGAGGCACAGCAAGGGCACCAAAGCAGTGACTTGTAAAAGACTGGACGGCTTCACCCTGTGGCTCATTTGAGTTGTTGCAATCCAAGGTGGATCATGCCATATTAAAACTCAGTGAGCATCTCAGGGTACCTGGCTTGAATGGCACCAGTAACTCCAGGTGGTACCCAGAGTGAGATGGCTAAAATTGGCATCCTGGTTGGGACCTGGGTGCTTGTATTGCTTCGGGAAGGAGATCTAAGAAAATTCATGGGACAGAATCTCGGGAGAAGAGAAGAATCAGAGATAGAAGAAGGGAGAATGTTTAGAGGCCAGATACACCTAAGCAAGGAATAAAAAAGCAAATCAAATCCCATAAATGGGGTAGGGTGGGTTGCCACGTCTGCCGTGGTTGATTAATGAGTCAGGCTTTCAATTTTCTGTTAAGAAAAAGCTCAGAAATGTGATGTTTACAGTTGCTGTGTGAGATTTTCTTTTTTGAGTAAAAAAAAAAATCTTATAAGAGTTTGGACACAAGGATGCTTCGTGATGGTGCTGGCGCTGATTGTCTCACGCAGCTTCACGCTTCAAATGCTTTTCAGCCAAATAGCCATCAAAAAAAAAAAAAAAAGCAAAAAAGAGTTTGGAATTTTAAAATATGAAAATAATTTGTTTGAGATTCAAGTCACATTTAGAGAGTCTGATTAAACCTCTAGCTTTGACCATGACCACGAAGCCCGGCGTCTTGTAGCGCCTTCTGCTAATTAGAGCTATAGAGACTTTGAAATTTATTGCTTTAATCCTGTGGTTGTTCTGCAGACCTGCATCCCCTTGCAGCGGAGGTGATTTAAGGCAAACACGTCAGCTCCTTGTCTGACATGGAGAAAAAGAGAAAAGAAAGAGACAGAGCCTTTTTCTGTTTTCTCTGGCACCTGTTTCTCTGCAGGGCAGAGGAAACTTTCAGCACGGACCACTCCCTTGAGAGCATAAGGGTGGGGATTAATCTCCTCCTGCAGCTTCTGCGGACGCTGACAACCTTTGATGATATTAGCTGGTACCCGGGTCCAGCTGAAGATGGAGAAGCAGCAAGTGACTTGACTCTTCTTATGCCCATGACTGCAGTGAATACAAAATGTTCTGTTGCTGCCTTAAGGAGCATCTAAACTTAGTGGAAGGGAGGCATTTACTAAAAATGGGGACTCGGTGTGACAAATGTACAGAATCCATGTAGGTGACTAGTGATGGGGCAGGCTCTGCCACGATACTGCCCTCCCACGTAGGAGTGACAGGAGGTGGGATTTGCAGTTTATATCTAGGAGGGACCACCCTCTAGGTGACAGTTCTTTTCCTTCCCCAAATGATGGAGCATCCTGAAAGATAGAGGGTCAATAGACCCTTCTATACCCAAGAGTGTCTCAGTCAGCTGGGAACAGACTGAACAGGTATATCTGCAAGGAGTGGGGTCTTCAGAGCTTGGCACATGCCAGAGAAGGAGAGCCCCTCCCAGGGCAGAGCAGGGGAAGGGGAAAGGACTCAGAGAGGTGCTCAGAGATCAAGCATCAGGGGCTCAGTAGAAGGCAGACTGATAAAAAGATCTGTTTCATTTCAAGAATTCTCTGGAAGTACGCAGGGTAAACATAACAAATTAAAGAAAGAGTAAACAAAGTGCAGGGGTCTGAGGGGAAAAGCAGGTGATCAGAGATTACACTCTACGTGAAGTCTGCAGAATAATGATTGTAGGTCGATGAAGACAGAAAAGAAAGTAAGTCCAGGAAGAAGGTTGAAGGAGAAATTGAAGGTGACAGTAAAGCATGTGCAACTTTGGATGTTGAGCCCAAATAAACCAATAACTGGACTTCAGGAAGTTGCCGTCTCTCCCCTTTTTCGTCTGAGAGGATTAAATAGGAATTTCTACCTTTTTTGCCGTCTTCTCTTTCCTCTTACTCACTACCCCCTCACTGAGCAGTCTCAACTTACAAGTAAAGTTATCACGAGGCATCTGCCCCTGTAGAGCTGGTCACATTCTCCAATATAGATGGGAACAGGAAACTAGAGAGATTCAGGAGGGACGTTTGGAATAAAAACTGAGTAGGTAAATGGAGCTGATTATTAAATAGAAAATAGTACAGAGAGAAGTTCATAGATCTGGGGGAGGGCGTTGAGGGCAAGAATTAGTGATCAGTGCGTAGACAACTACTAACCACATAAAATGAGAAAATAGTTAACTTTTTCGTAAAACAAAAAGTCGTATAAAAATAGAAATATAATGGTAGTAGACTACGTGACTCAGCAGAGGACACTATTTACATGGTCATATTAGTGTAAACGTTAAATATGGACTTACTTAAAATTGTAGTGTTATTATTTTGAGAATTTCAGATAAAGAGAAGGCTCTGTGCCTCTCAGAGGGAGTTTAAAAAACTAAATTCTCTACCCCAAGTGAAAGATAAGAAATATATTTAAATATATAAAAGATGAAATAGCAGTATAAGCGTGTTATTTTTACATATGCAATTAACTGCTAAATTAGACAGTCCAAAGTATAGAAAGTGGCTGCCTCTGGGAAATAGGGGTGTGAGGGTTGCTAGGTGGAGTGACTGAGGCCTGGGACTGGAAGACACACAGTACTACTTTAACACAGCAACAAAACTATGTGCAAGTGTTACTTCGGAAATAAGAAAAACCAACCATAAAAATACCTTCTGTAGCAAGAATGTCTTCCTGCTATTTCTATTACTGTTTGTAACAGGCTTTTCTTCCAGCTGACCAAATCAGCTTTCAAAGCAGAGATCATCATGGAATTAATTCTCTCATCATAAAATTAATTTAATCGTGAAATTAATTTTTCCTTTGGAAATATGGGACGTGTTCTAGTGTACATCTCATGACCATGAATAGAGTCCAGTGTCAGAGAACATTATATTCCTGGAAAACCCCCCTGTGACCAATAATGTCCAGTTTCCTAAGAATTTTATAACTTTTTTTGGATACAGAATCCATCAAATCTATATTCCATGTCTCCACTCAGACCCCTCTCCAGATAGCAAAATCGGCTCATCCAATAGTCCTTGGACCTCTCAAGCTGGAAATTCCACCAGCATTTAAAACCAAGATGCCCCAAATCACTGCCATATGTGTGTGTGTATAGAGGCATTATATTCACTGAATAAATGTCTTCCTATATTCTCAGTCTATCATTTTCCTGCCACTACCTGAGCCAGCCACCAGGGTGTCATCCTTCTTCTCCTTCCTCCGGTCCCTCCACATCACCAAGTCTATCCCTCCAGTCTTTTAAGTCTGCATTTTTCTTCCCTCCTCACCACCGCTACTTTAGTTAAGACACATGTTATCACATTCCTGTACTATTGCAGGAGCCACCTGGGAAGTTTATCTCTACTCAGACCCATTCTCATCTGTTCTCACTAAAGCCAGAACAACGTTTCTACAACTCAAATCTATCAATATACTTTAGCAAAAGGGAAATTACTTAGCCCTGCATACAAGGTTCTCTAAATCCCTGGCATTCTTTCATTATTTCCTTTGTCACATCCTGTAGTCATATGAAGTGGCTCCCAGTTTATCAGCGGCCAGGTCAAGGGAAAATCCTACCAGGTCTATAGGGCTGGTCCTATGGTTTAAAATGCTAATTACACATTAAGCATTACTGCTGTGCTATTAGCTGGCCAAATAAATTTGCACTGTTGACCAGCTTTCACCAGAAGGACCTAGGAAAAGAAAATCAAATTAAACAGAAAGAAGGAAAAGGAAGGAAAAAATTAATATACCAATGTAAGTCAATGAAATAAAACATGGACAAATGAAAATTCAATGAAATCAAAAGCTAGTTCTTTGGAAAGATCAATAAATTTGATAAGCCAAGAGTCAGACTAATCAGGAAAATAAGAGAAAAAGAGAAGACACACATTGCCAACATCAGGAATAAAAGAGGGGGTATTACCTTAGGTCTTAAGACATTAAAATTGTAGAAAGGAAAGATTATCAACAACACAACAACAAGTATAACACACTAGTCGAAGTGAATACATTTCTTGAAAGATAAAAATTATTGAAAAATGACAAAAATATAGAATATCTGAAAACTACAGGCCATGACCCCTTATGAACACAGATGCAAATATGATTTTTTAAAAACTAGCAAATCAATTCCAACAGTTTATAAAATGTATAATGCATTATGACCAAGTAGTTTTACTCTGCAAATGCTAGGCTAGCTCAACATTTGAAAATCAACCAATAAGACTCACCGTATCAACAGAATAAAGAAGAAAAAAACATGATAATTTAGTAGATGCAAAAAATAAAAGCCTTTGACAAAATTCAACATCATTCTTGATTTTTAAGAAATATTTCTCAGCAAAGTAAGAATATAAGGGGATCCTCAACCTGATGAAAGACACATAAAAGAAAAGTAGAATTAACATCCTACCTAAAGGCAACTAAATTCCTTCAACCTAAGAACAAGGCTATTCATGACTCTTATTCAAGATCAACCAGAGGTCTTAGTGCAATGAGGCAAAAACAAACAAACAAACAAAAAAACCCATAGAGCTTGGAAAGGAAGAAATAAAACTGTCTCTTCATATACAATGTGATTTTTTTTCCGTGTAGAAAATCCCAAAGAATCTGAAAAATAACCTCATAAAACTAATAAATGAAGTTAGCAAGATCGCTGAACACCAGATCAACTTACAACACATTTTTATATCCTGGTCATGAACAACTGCAATTTGAAACAAACCCTTACCATTTACCATGGAATCAAAGAACATGAAATATTTAAGTATAACTCTTACACAATACCTGAAAGATCTTTGTGCTGAAAACTACAAAATCTTAATGAAAGAAATCAAGGAAGACCTGAGTTAATGGAGAGATGTACTATGTTCATAAATTGGAAGAATCAATTTTAAGATGTCAGTTCTCCTTAAACCAATCTACAAATTCAATGTAATTCCAAACAAATACCAGCAGCGTTTTTGGTAGAAATTGATAGACTGATTCTAAAGATTGTATGGAAAGGAAAAGGAAATGAAATATTCAAAATAATTTTGAAATATAAGAACTATTTAGTATTCACACTAAATGTTTCCAGACTTACTATAAAGCTACAATAGTCAAACCAGTGTGGTAGTAGAGAACGGATAGACATATAGATCAAAGAAAAAATAATTAAAAGTACAGGAAAAAATGTACAAGTATTTGGTCAATTGATTTGCAGTAATGGTGCAAGAGCAAGTCAATGAACAAAGGATAGCCTTTTTAAACGAATAGTGTTCATATAATTAGATACCCATATGCAAAATAATGAATCTTATTCCATACCTTGTAGCCGCTGAAAAAATTAATTCAAAATGATAACAGACCTAAATGTAAAACCTAAAACAATAAAAATTAGTTGTGTGCTTCCTGGGTACCAGGCACCAGACTTAGCACTCTCTAGGCCCCCTCTCGCTCACTTAATCATTGCAGCAAAACTAGGACGAAGGTATCAAAATCACCCAAGTAGCCAATGAGGGAACTTAAATGCAGAGAGGTTGGATGCCTCCTTTTACACTGGAAAACGGTGATCAGAGCTGTTGAGATGACAAGAATCATGGCTATGGCTCATTCTAGAAAGCCATCTTCCTAGCAGCAGAACAGAGATACAAAAATGATTTGGGAAAATATAAGTTTAAGGTATGATGTGGAAAGACCATCATAAAGCATTCAGAGTTTTACAATGATTGCACACAATATCAACAACAGGGTTTCCCCCACTACGTTTCTTTATATCCCTCAGCTCTCACTTTGAAAAACATGACTAATAAACCATTTGGCTCCCAGCTCTCATCTGGTGCCTGGAATCAGAATGTCAATGTGAATATAAAACCCAAAGGAATTCCATTTGACATCATCTCCATCAATCTGAGGTTTATTTGCCTGAAGGCCTATGATAGATATAATTATCTCAACTGGGTTCTGCAATTTTATGAGGCAGTTTTGGTGAGAAAGGCTATTTTAAGCACCATTTAGGCTTTGCTCAGACTGTTTTTATGGGGGAAGTTATGATTCTTGGTAATTGCTGGGGTTCACTTTGAACGCCTCCTCCTCAGATGTTAGTGAGGCTTTCGTTGCCTTTCTGGACCATCCCGTCACAGCTGCTGCTGCATAGCATCATCCCTTGGTCTCTAGGTTGACATTATTTATAGGCTAATGTCAAAACAATAAATATGGTAGTAAATAGTTGTGGGGTGACATTTGCTGAGCCAAGTTACAGGCAGCAGGAGAGTGTTTCAGTGTGAAATTGCTTTCACCGATCTTCCCATTATGATGACCTATGATGTAGATTTTAAAATGCTGCTGCCCGGGGGGGACCTTCAAGATGGCAGAGGAGTAAGACATGGGATCACCTTCCTCCCCATGAATACATCAAAAACACATATACATGTGGAACAACTCCTACAGAACACCTACTGAACGTTGACAGAAAACCTCAGACTTCCCCAAAGGCAAGAAACTACCCACGTACCTGGGTAGGGCAAAAGAAAAAAGAAAAAACAGAGACAAAAGAATAGGGATGGGACCTGCACCAGTGGGAGGCAGCCGTGAAGGAGGAAAAGTTTCCACACACTAGGAAGCCCCTTCACTGGCAGAGACAGGGGGAGGCAGGGGGGAAGCTTCGGAGCCATGGAGGAGAGCACAGCAGCAGGGGTGCGAGGGCAAAGCAGAGAGATTCCCACACAGAGGATCGGGGCTGACCAGCACTCAGCAGCCCGAGAGGCTTGTCTGCTCACCCACCGGGCCGGGCGGGGGCTGGGAGCTGATGCTTGGGCTTCCGAGGTCAGACCCCAGGGAGAGGACTGGGGTTGGCTGCGTGAACACAGCCTGAAGGGGGCTAGTGCGCCACTGCTAGTCAGGAGGGAGTCCAGGAAAAGTCTGGACCTGCCTAAGAGGTAAGAGACCATTGTTTTGGGGTGCACGAGGAGAGGGGCTTCAGAGCACCGCCTAAACAAGCTCCAGAGACAGGCATGAGCTGCAGCTATCAGTGTGGACACCAGAGACGGGCATGAGATGCTAAGCCTGCTGCTGCAGCCACCAAGAAGCCTGTGTGCAAGCACAGGTCACTATCCACACCTCCCCTCCCGGGAGCCTGTGCAGCCCGCCACTGCCAGGGTCCCGTGATCCAGGGACAACTTCCCCGGGAGAACACACGGTGCGCCTCAGACTGTTGCAACGTCACACCGGCCTCTGCCACCACAGGCTTGCCCTGCATTCCATACCCCTCCCTCCTCCCAGCCTGAGTGAGCCAGAGCCCCCTAATCAGCTGCTCTTTTAACCCCATCCTGTGTGGGTGAAGAACACATGCCCTTTGGATTTGGGGCCAAATCCAAGGCTGAACCCCAGGAGCTGTGTGAACAAAGAAGAGAAAGGGAAATCTCTCCATGCAGCCTCAGGAACAGTGGATTAAATCTCCACAATCAACTTGATGTACCCTGCAACTGTGGAATACCTGAAGAGACAACGAATCATCTCAAAATTGAGGCAGTGGACTTTGGAAGTAACTGTAGACTTGGGGTTTGCTGTAGGCAACTAACTACTTGCTGATTTCTATGTTTATCTTAGTTTAGTTTTTAGCACTTGTTATCATTGGTGGATTTGTTTATTGGTTTCGTTGCTCTCTTCTTTTTTTTTAAATACTTTTAAAATTTTAATAATAGTTTTTTATTTTAATAACTTATTTTATTTTATTTATTTCTTTTTTTTCTCCCTTTTCTTCTGTGCTGTGTGGCTGACAGCGTCTTGGTGCTCTGGTCGGGTGTCAGGCCTGAGCCTCTGAGGTGGGAGAGCCAAGTTCAGGATATTGGACCAAGAGAGACCTCCCGGACCCACATAATATCAATTGGTGAGAGCTCTCCCAGGGATCTCCATTTCAACACTAAGACCCAGCTCCACTCAATGACCAGTAAGCTCCAGTGCCGGACACCCCATGCCAAACAACTAGCAAGACAGGAACACAAACCCACCCATTAGCAGAGAGGATGTCTAAAATCATGATAAGTTCACAGACACTCCAAAGCACACCACCAGACACAGTCCTGCCCACCAGAAAGACAGGATCCAGCCTCATCCACCAGAACACAGGCACCACACCCTCCACCAGGAAGCCTACAAAACCCACTGAACCAACCTCACCCACTGGAAGCAGACACCAAAAATAACAGGAACTACGAACCTGCAGCCTGTGAAAAGGAGACCCCAAACACAGTAAGTTAAGCAAAATGAGACGACAGAAAAACACGCAACAGATGAAGGAGCAAGCTAAAAACCCACCAGACCTAACAAATGAAGAGGAAATACGCAGTCTACCTGAAAAAGAATTCAGGGTAATGTTAGTAAAGATGATCCAAAATCTTGGAAATAGAAAGGAGAAAATACAAGAAATGTTTAACAAGGACCTAGAGGAACTAAAGAGGAAACAAACAACACAATGAACAACACAATAAATGAAATTTAAAATTCTCCAGAAGGAATCAATAGCAGAATAACTGAGGCAGAAGAGTGGATAAGTGACCCGGAAGATAAAATAGTGGAAATAACTACAACAGAGCAGAATTTAAAAAAAGAATGAAAAAAATTGAGGACAGTCTCATAGACCTCTGGGACAACATTAAAATGCATCAACATTTGAATTATAGGGGTCCCAGAAGAAGAAGAGAAAAAGAAAGGGACTGAGAAAATATTTGAAGAGATTATAGTTGAAAACTTCCCTATTATGGGAAAGGAAACAGTTAATCAAGTCCAGGAAGCACAGAGAGTCCCATACAGGATAAATCCAAGGAGAAACACACCAAGAGACATATTAATCAAACTATCAAAAATTAAATGCAAAGAAAAGATATAAAAAGCAGCAAGGGAAAAGCAACAAATAACTCACAAGGGAATCCCCATAAGGTTAACAGCTGATCTTTCAGCAGAAACTCTGCAAGCCAGAAGGGAGTGTCAGGACATATTTAAAGTGAAGAAAGGGAAGAACCTGCAACCAAGATGACTCTACCCAGCAAGAATTTCCTTCAGATCCGACAGAGAAATTAAAACCTTTACAGACAAGCAAAAGCTATTCTCTAGGCAGGAAACACAACAGAAGGAAAAGACCTACAATAACAAACCCAAAACAATTAAGAAAATGGGAATAGGAACATACATATCGATAATTACTTTAAATGTAAATGGATTAAGTGCTCCAACCAAAAGACATAGACTAGCTAAATGGATACAAAAAAATGATCCATATATATGCTGTCTACAAGAAACCCACTTGAGACCTAGGGACACAGACAGACTGAAAGTGAGGGGATGGAAAAAGATAACCCATGCAAATGGAAATCAGAAGAAAGCTGGAGTAGCAATTCTCATATCAGAAATAATAGACTTTAAAATAAAGACTATTAGAAGAGACAAAGAAGGACACTACATAATGGTCAAGGGATCAATCCAAGAAGAAGATATAACAATGGTAAACATTTATGCACCCAACCTAGGAGCACCTCAACACATAAGGCAAATGCTAACAGCCATAAAAGGGGAAATCAACAGTAACACAATCATAGTAGGGGACTTTAACACCCCACTTTCACCAATGGACAGATCATCCAAAATGAAAATAAATAAGGAAACACAAGCTTTAAATGACATATTAGACAAGATGGACTTAATTGATATTTATAGGACATTCCATCCAAAAACAATAGAATACACTTTCTTTTCAAGTGCTCATGGAACATTCTCCAAAATAGATCATATCTTATGTCACAAATCAAGCCTTGGTAAATTTAAGATAATTGAAATTATATCAAGTATCTTTTCTGACCACAACACTATGAGGCTAGATATCAATTACAGGAAAAAATCTGTAGAAAATAAAAATAAATACATGGAAGCTAAACAATACACTACTAAATAAACAAGAGATTACTGAAGAAATCAAAGAGGAAATCAAAAAATACCTAGAAACAAATGACAATGAAAACATGACAACCCAAAACCTGTGGGAGACAGCAAAAGCAGTTCTAAGAGGGAAATTTATAGCAATACAATCCTACCTCAAGAAACAAGAGAAATCGCAAGTAAACAACTTAACCTTACACCTAAAGCAACTAGAGAAAGAAGAACATAAAAACCTCAATATTAGCAGAAGGAAAGAAATCATAAAGATCAGATCAGAAATAAATGAAGGGGCTTCCCTGGTGGCGCAGTGGTTGAGAGTCCACCTGCCTATGCAGGGGACACGGGTTCATGCCAAAAGAAAATAAAAAAAGATGTAAAGAAAATAAAGATGTAAAAAAAAAAATCTTGCTTTAACTCCCTCCCCAAACGCATTGCCACTTCTTCATGAGATCAATAGACCTTTCAGTGGAAACCACCTCATATGCACTCTATGAGAATCCCTTTGCAACCTTAGATATTGAATTCAGCAGAACTAGAGCATGTCCTGAATGGGTCTATTTCTAATTTTTTGCACAGGTTCATTAAGCCACATTTACTAATGCCTACTGTATGTGAGATTGTCTGCTGGTTGATGTTGGGATAGAATGATGCAATCCCTCTCTGAAAAGAGCTCACACTCTAGAAAGAGGAGGGGGAAAATAAGCAAGCAATTCAACACATAAAAAGTAACTAGGGTCTTTAAAAGGTGCAAAGAAAGTGGCATAGGAGACTAAGATATAATTTTTTTAACTCTCTAAGTCGGGGAAATATTCCTGAAGGGGACCACATTTGCCCTATGCCTTGGCTGATGTCAAGGATATAGCCTCCCACTCTGGTCACTATGGTTTTTCACTTCTTACTGGTACCCACACTGCTCTGTTTTTTTCACGATCCTCGTTCCCTCTGTTCCTCATGTATTTAACTTTCGGAGTCAGTGAAGGCATCATCCCTCCCAGGAAGCCTCCCCTGGTAGCCCCAGGCTTATCCAGGTATCTCCACTCTGCTTCTAGGTCACCCGGGCATATCTGTGTATTTTCACATTGGTAACGGACTTTTTGCACGTGTGTCTTGCCCATCCAGTTGTAAATCCTTCATAATAGAGACAATATCTCCTTCATTTTGTGGCTTCTGTGCCAGCATAGCTCTTGCCACGTAGAGGAACTCAATGAATGTTTAATAGATTGGATTGGTGGGCGACTGGATAGAAATGAAGTGGATGGAGCAATAGGAGGAAATACCTTTAAGCAGGAAGTGCCAGGTATGTGAAAAGGAATGGTAGGAGATGAGGTCATAAGGGAAACTTGGAACTATACCCTGGGGGTGCCAGGCTGAGAATTGGCAAATCTATCTAGGATGCAATTGGCAATCATGGACACCAAATTGGGAAAACTGTACACATCAGTAGAATCCTGCCTGTGGTTATGCCTGTGTTTTTGGATCAGGGGTACCCCTCTCTTTACTCACCATAGGATTCAAAAGGGAGCTTGCAACCTTTGTATAAGACCCTACCTCCTAGCTACAGCAGTTGGTCAAGGGGTGAGTACTGAACCTTGCCTCCTGGTTTGGCCAAGGGTGTACATGTGACCCAAATCAGAGCAATTGGAGAGCTTCTGTGGGATGGTTTTCCATACCAGGCAGGGTGGTGCAGCTGTGAGGGTATGTGCTATTGCTGAGCAGATCCTCCACCATGGACAAAAATGGATCTAAAGTTAAAGCGACTCAAAGCAAATGCAAAGAGGAGCAAAGATGAGAAGTCCCCAGTGCAAGTTGTCTCAGGCTACAGCCCTGGCCAAGCCAGTTGAACTGGGCCCCTACAACCTACAGTCAGATGCAGCCTCTTTCACTCTGAGACCACCACAAACTCTCTCTTTTGTTGCAGTGAATGAACTGACTCTGTCTCTGTTCAAAGCTAACCACTCCACATTTCACTGGGTCTCCTCTCCTCTCACCCAAGAGGGATTTGTTCCTGTATTCAGTCCCCCTTTCTCCTGCACCATCAAGTTTTCCTCTTTCTTCTGGATCAATCTCAGTTACTTATAAGTCTATCGTAATATCTCCCAACTTTACAAAAAGGGAAAAATACTGCTGACCTCCTATTTTCCTCTACCGACTACTGTTCTACATTCCCTTTTGAAAGCTAAACTTCTTTAAAAAGTTAGCAATAGAGGTATGGTTTCAAACAAGAGAGATGATATATATATGTATATATATATATATGTATATATAAACTAAACCAGACTTAGACGTTTAAAAGATATAACAAAATATCATCACCTTCTCCAGAGTCTTGGAGACAAAGACAGAGGATGCCAGGAACCATGGCTTAAAAGCACAGTAATATAGAGGGATTGCCATATCTATATCAGACTATTTGCTATGGAAGGAAGTAACAGGAAGAAGAAAGAGCTAGCTGAGAGACCTAATAAAAATATAGACGTTTCAGATCCTTGTCTTGGCATGAATTTGCCTCTCATTAACATTGAGCTGATGAGGTCTTATTTCCACACTTATTAAAGGAAGAATTATCTTTCTTTAGTGGCACTTGAGTCCAATATTATACACACAGTACATGAAATGCAGATGAAGCTTCAATCCCATGATACCCTAGGTTTGAAGAGATGAGCTGATAACAATTATACTAATTTCTCAAGCCACAGATTAGATGTCATTTAATCTATTTCATTTTCCCAAATAACCCTGGCAGAATTAACCATTCCCCCTTTCTAGTCCTATAAAAATTTTAAACATATTTCTATATTGTAGGACAGAGTGTGTTAGAACAAGCAAAGTTGAAATATCATTGTAGTGACCCTAACTACAAACTTGATGTATTATAGAATCTGCCATTTGCAATTTGGGGGAAGATAAAAACAAACAAACAAAAAACAACAAGCAATGAAATAATTATCAAAAGCCCTGGAACTAAGTGCATGCCCTTTAATTATTCAATATAAAGATTCCTTCCTTTTGTGTCTCATACCAGAGGTGGCCAGCAATGCCCTGTCCACTGACATCTCACTCCAAAATAATCACAGTTGGAATGGCCAGGAGTCTGGCTTTAAGTTTTTCAAAGAAAATAGGAGATAAGATGAGAAATAGCATAGCAGCACTATTCACAATAGCCAACACTTGGAAACAACCTAAATGTCCATCGACAGATGAATGGATAAAGAAGATGTGGTACATATATACAATGGAATATTACTCAGAATGAAATAGTGCCATTAGCAGCAACATGGATGGACCTAGGGATTACCATCCTAAGTGAAGTAAGTCAGAAAGAGAAGGATAAATACCATATGATATCACTTAAAGGTGGAATCTAAAATATGACACAAATGAACCTATCTGTGGAACAGAAACAGAATTACAGACATGGAGAACAGACTGGTGGTTGCCAAGGGGGAGGGGGCTGGGAGAGGGATGGATTGGGAGTCGGGGATTAGCAGATGCAAAATCGTATATACAGAATGGATAAACAACAGGACCTAGCGTATAGCACAGGGAGCTATATTCAATATCCTGTGATAAACCATAATAGGAAAGAATATGAAAAAGAATATATATGTGTAAAAGCTGAGTCACTTTGCTGTGCAGCAGTAATTAACACAACGCTGTAAACCAACTACACGGCAGTAAAAAAAAAAAAGAAAAAGGTGAGAAATAAACCTTACTTTCTTTCAAGGGGTCTCTCCTCAACAGGTGACCAGACTATTTTTTTAACCTAATTGCTTGACTAACTACCTAAACACAGAGATAACATAAATAAATCATAGGGAGAAACAGCATTCCCAGCAGCAACTCTTCTGTTTTGTTCCTATATGAACACGGAACACATGTTCTCTACATTGTGGTGCACGGAAGTCATTTTGTATGTCACTTAACGGTGCCCAAATACAGCGGGGAGTGCAGAATTTAATGCAGGTGAAAATGTGGCAACGGCTACATTTGGAAGATGGTTTATGTCTATAGATGAATAGGGCTCTTTATCCCTAAACTAAACAGTCCCCAGCTTATTGCACTTTTTTTTTTTGCTTTATTTTATCATGTGTTTTCTTTCATATTATAATGAGCTACCCGTTGTCACTAGTCACTGTCTATCAGCCTTAATCAATACTGAACATGTTATCACTGTCATAAGGCAGGAGGAAATAGGATCTAATGAGAACTGAAAGAGTTCCTTTATCAATCAAACTAAGTGTGAGTGTAGTGCAAGCATTTTGTGATGTCTCTTTCGGTGTCTGTTTACCACTTCTGCTGTGAATAGCAAAGGTGGACCTAATGGAACACTTCTGATAAGTGTTTATAATCTATTCGTCATGCATGCCTTTTTAGGATGATATAAAGCACATAAGGCGAAGAGATGTCATTATACAAGCGGGTTGCTGTGGGCAGAGAAGAATCAGAATTCAGGCTTCCTGTGCATCTGATTTTATGGTACACGTTTGACTCAGCCTCAAGCCTCCATCTTTCCACAATTAGCATTTCCCCACCTGGGATTTCGCAGACCAGCAGTAAACAAATTCCGAGTTTCATTTCCATAAAGTGACGGAAGATGGGTCCCCTGAGTGAAGACTGCCTTCCACCCCTCATCTCAGAAACTTAAACCAGCCAATTTGATAATAAATGTTAAGGGTGTGAAATTAACATACAAAGTGTCGGCTGGAAAGGGCACAGCAGACAGATGTCTGGCTTGACTCACTTCTGTGCCCTGGAGATACAAAAGAGCTAATAAGCTCTGTTCTCTATTTATGTGTTGCCTCCTGAGACATTCTGCTTTGAGTGTTTTCTTGGTAAAGACTTCATCTGGCCTCAAGACTTCGCCCCAAAGGAGGGAGAGGCTAATGTTTTTGCCTTAGACTGGCAGATGGAGAAAGTGAAAAACTAAGAAATTACGTGAGTTTTCCCCAAGAGAAAAGAAGGGCTAGGGTGACTTTTTTTTTGTCTCAGGTGGAGATAAGGCTGTCTCATTTTTCTTGAGCTGATATAATCTATCAACATGTGCAAAATGCTTAGAAAGAGTGCCTAGCACGCAGTAACTGCTAATGACTGACAGCCATACCATCCCCTTCACCATCATCCCCACCACCATATTTGTTTCATAGAACTGAGGAAACAGAGGCTCTGCTCAACTGTAGGGGTAGGAACTGGTTCATGGTAAATAGTAGCTCGGTCCCTGAGTTGTAACTTGGGTAATAAAAATAATCGAATGAAGAGCTAAATAGGTAGTCTAGTTTTCTAGCAAAAAACATTTAAAAAGTCATGTCAAGGGGCTTCCCTGGTGGTGCAGTGGTTGAGAGTCCTCCTGCCGATGCAGGGGACACGGGTTCTTGCCCCAGTCCGGGAAGATCCCACGTGCCGCGGAGCGGCTGGGCCCGTGAGCCATGGCCGCTGAGCCTGCGCGTCCAGAGCCTGTGCTCCGCAACGGGAGAGGCCACAGCAGTGAGAGGCCCGTGTGCCGCAAAAAAAAAAAAAAAAAAAAAAATCATGTCAAATATCATGGGTTGTTTGAATGGCTACTATTCCACGTCCTCGCCATGAGACATCTGATGAGTTAGTTAACCTCTCTGTGTTTCAAAGTCTTCATCTGTAAATCAGGAGCAATACCATCAAGGTCACAGCAATGTGCAGAGAGGAACTGAAACGATGCAGGTAAAATATCTAGCAGAGGGGCTGGTGTAATTAGTGTATGGGTAAATATCCTATAAGTGGCAGCTACTTTTGTTTTTAAAGGGCAAATACACGGAGCATAGACTTTACAGTCAGAACGAGCTGGGTTTTAGTCCTGGCGCTACCATATATTTTCTTGGCACAAGGAATCTTTCTAAACAGTTGTTCTCTCACATGCAAAATGGTAAAAATTAAAGTACCTGTGTCTCATTAAACTATTGTGAGCCTCTCTCACTAAAGCAGGCAATAAATGCATATTCTTCTTGTTATTACTTAATTGGCTAATAACTGCTAACATGCATTCAGTCCTTACTATGTACACGAATGGGGTGGAAATTCTCTTCATGTGCTACCTTGTTTACCTCTCATGGAAACCATATGAATTAGGTAACAAGATTATCCCCATTTTAATAAGGAAACTGAGGCAGGGTGATTAGGTAACTTGCCTAAGGTTTTACACTTAATAATGTCAAAATTGGAATTCAAACCCACTTTAAAATCCTCGAAAAATAAGAGCAAATTAAATCTAAAGAAAGTAATGGGAATAAACAAAATGAAAATAAGATGTGAAATCAATGAAGCAAAAAATGGATATATTTATAGGCGAAAGCAGGTGGCAGATAGATTACTTTGAAAATACAAGATGAAATCTCAAGTTGGCTCCAGGGCTTTACGAAGGATCTGGGCTCTGACACCCAGGTACCAGGGACCCGGCACCTCTTTTCGTGCCCTCAATAGTTTTTAGAGCCACATCCACAAGTTAAAGGGTGGTTTATACTCTATCAACTTAGTTCAGCAGGAACTGCATTTTCCAGAATCCCCTTCTCTGCATGGCTCTTGGTTAACATTCCCCTCAAGACTTGGAAGGAGGAAGAGAAGTGGCAGCCATGTTTATGCACGGAAAGTCCGCGTCCCGTGAAATTATCATGATCCCCTGACCGACCTGGCTGGCACGAGGCAGCCGCCCTGAACTCCAGCCTCCAGCACTCGCTGAGCTTCTGTCTTCAGCTTCCTTCAAACTTGCTGGCAGCTCCCTGCCAAAGGACAACAAATTCCCCCAAAGGTCCCCTGCATCATTACAAGTGAAATCTTGCAGGTAGTGAGAGACAGACAGACGCAGCTCATCCTCAGTGGTTCCAGTTTGTCCTCACAGGTCCCAGTTTGTCCTTGCTCTGCCCCCACTTCAGGACCTCCTTTCCTTCCCAACTCCTTGCCTGCTTCACTTCAAGCCCAGCACCAGCTGCAGGAGTGAAGGCCGTTTAACCAGCTCCCACAAGTGTGTAAGGTCAGATCCTTCCGACATCACTCATAGTGGTTCCACTTCTCTAATCACACCCTGACAGATCCAGGTACCAAGATCTCTAACACCACACTCCATCCCCAGAACAACTACAGCATTCATAAAACCACTTCTCATTTGGTTTTTCAATTTCTGCTTCCTTCCTAGCACCTGAGAATTGCATTCCCTTTACTATTAGTTTTGTATGCATTTATCAAATATATTATTTTAATGAAAAGTTGAGCTTGCTTGTAGCAGGAGCATCTTTAGGTTATCTGAGACCCACTATATTTTTAGAAAAAGAAGTCCTTTCTAGAAGTCCTGTTACCCCTACTGTAGTCCTTTTGTAAACGCTCCTCTCCTTCCTGGAAAAACTCCACTTCAAAACTCCACATGGCATCTGTGAGAAGCAGCCCACCCTACGACCCTTCTTCTATCCTGAAAATACTGGTAGTTAAAGGGCACTCTCCTTTTTTCAAGTTTTGGCTCCATAGAGCTCAGCCATGGGTTCTGGTTCCTTGACTGGAAAGAAAACATTGATGCTGAAGCTGTTTTTCCCCAGTTACTTTAGGATAAACAGCTCTCATCATAAACAATTTTTAGTATCTTTTCAAAGACAACACCACCTAGTTTCATGTAGAAAAGCCGTATCCCTCCTATTACTATTGATATCACTTATTGACAGCTCCTTGCTGAGACTAAATTAATTACAAAGAGTCATTAACTTAGCCGGGAATGGTTCAATGTGCACCATATATTAATCTCCAAATGTATTAATCAAACCCTCAACATTTTTCCGGTTGGAAGTTGTTTGTTTTGGGGGCAGTGAACTTAGGGCTGGGGAACTGGACAGGGAACAAGTTCAAGGAAGTGTTTCTGTTCATCCCACCATGGGAGAAAATGGGCTGGGAGTTGGCTGTTAAAACTCTCCTGGGACTCACACTCTGTAACTTTGGGTCTTTGATCATGTTGTCTCAGCTACCTTGAAAACTATTTCTCCAGGTCCATTGTGTGCCTGGTAACATTTTCCTATTTTCATCAAATAGGTGGGACATCATCTCCTTTTGGGGTCTTAACTGGTCTTTTTTTTTTTCTTTTCACAGTAGGTCCTTGTTGGTTATCTGTTTTAAATATAGCAGTGTGTACGTGTCAATCCCATATGCGGAATCTAAAAAAAAATGATACAAAGGAACTCATTTACAAAACAGAAATAGGCTCACAGACTTAGAGAAGGAACTTATGGTTACTGGGGCGGAGGGGAAGGGTTGGGGGGAGGGATAGACTGGGAGTTTAAATGGTCTTTTCTTTATTATAATACTCTCTTCCACTTGTAACAGAACCACATATAATTACTACCTCCTTTACAGTTCCCTTTCCTTTTGTTACCTCCCTTAAAACATTTGTCATGTTTCTTCTTTTATGTTACTCATATGAACACATTTCTTTTCCCATTTCCTTCTCTTACAACATGAGAGAGAGAAATGGAGAGGGAAGGAAGCAGGGGAAAAGTAAGGAAACAAGAAAGAGAAGCAAACTCAGACAATAATGACATTTAAGTTGTGAGGAAGTAGTTGAAATCTATACAAGTATCCACAGGAAAGGGTATAGAGGGAACATTTTCTACCAGTCTCAGTTTTATGGGTTGGCAAAAAAGGAAGGGGAAAATCGATGACTTTTGAAGATGATAATTTTAGGATTAATGGACGTCTGTAATGTTTGCACTGGCAGTGTTTACCACACGCTCCTGTGACCTCTGCCCTCACTCAATATTTGATAAAAATCGTGAAAGATAGCTGGACAGTTTCTATTTATTTGAGTTTTGTAGCCGAGAGACCTGAATTTCAGCTAGGGGAAGTAATGTACCATCTCATTTAATTAGTAACTGGCAGAGCTAGACCTAAAAATATTGTTGCCTGTTCTAGTAATATGTCTATTCATATGGCCGTGCTGCATAAAGTTGAATCAGTCAGGAAGTAAACATAAACACTAGGAAAACTGAGGTCATTTGAAGGATAATGTAGAGCAGAAAGAATCACTCAGAATGCTCAGAACTGGGAAGTAGCATCAAATAACCATCGTTAGCCTTTGGCACGTGACATCATGCAGGACACCGACCATTCTCTCTACAGCTTGACCTTGACCTCTTCATCCATTAAACATGAGATTAGATGAACCAGACTGTAACCCTGTGCATGGCAGCATGAAGGCTTCTGTGACATGGGGGGAGAACAAGTCTTAAGAGCTCATAAGAGTGGCCTTGCCTCACATGACAGAGAACTTCCGTGTGGTAATTGGCAGAATGGAAAATATATTTTTTTACAAAGACCTGGGTTTGAATCCCAGTTGCTGTCATGGTCAAGCCCCTTCATCTGGCTAAGACTTCATTTTTTCATCTGTTGGATGGGAAGATTAAATGAGATTTTTGATCTCAAGAGCCCATCACATAACAGGAGTTTAATGAACCTTTACCTTCATTCTCCTAGGGAAGGGAAAAAAAGCAAAGTATGAAATAACTAAGTTCATATGTGTGTTTGGGTATTTATCAGGGCTAGTTTACTTTTTTGTATTCCAGTGTAAAATATTATGTGAACATCTAAGGTGGCTGAGTAACTAATAAATGCTTGTAGCACAAGTCCCAAAGTTGCCAACCAGCAGTTACGAAGAAGAGTAAATACTTTAACTTTTGTACTGGCTGAGACCTTGTTGCTCATAATTCCCTTTAAGTAAGTTGTCTTAGCACACCAAAGGATAATTCTTTCCAAATGTTTTGCTCTTAGAAGTTTACTGAAGCAATTGTAGATACATTATTCTACCTTGATCAATTAACATCACAGATTAATACTAGGTCCACATCACTAGCTATAGTAGAATAAAGGTCGACAAGACAATCCCAGGGCTAAACCCAATGTCACCTTACAACCTGCAGAGCCAGCTGTATTTAAAATGTGTATCCATTATTCCAGAAGCTACAACACTATCTAAATGAAGGACACCTTGCTTCTGCATGACGGGTGCTACAGAGCAATAGAAACTTGATAGCAGTCCGGTGTCAGAAAGACCCTAATCATAGAAAAGCAGAGGTGGGGAAAAAAAGAGAAAGCTTGCCTCAGAAGTTTTCGGCAAAAAGCTCTCAGAGAGGTAATAAGGCTGGAAGTTTTTTCAGAAATTGGTAGTGGAAGGCATTGCTCGTGATTTAAGGGGAATGAGAGGGCCTTGGCTCAAGGCCAAGGAGACCGTTCTGGAGACGAGGCGTTCTGGAGACACGGCTATTTGCCAGGTGACCGGGGAAAAATAAAACTTAGTATCCATGGTGGTCACTTCCTTCAGCTGTAAATGTCAGCTAACAGTATCTCTGTTTGTGGTTCTCTCTCTCTAAAAGGCAACGTGGGCTTCAGAGACCTGGGTTCACGTCTCAGTGTCAGCTGTGAGACTTCAGGCAGATAAGCTTCAAACTAACTTGCCGAGTCTCTGTACGTAGGCCTCCTAATGCCTCTCAGGCAGAGCTGTAATAAAAATAAATGGGATTGTACACATCCAGCACAGAAAATGGTATTCTAGCCTCTGTTAACTATGTTAAAAAAGAGAGAGGGAGAGCGGTCATCTGTTGCGTTGTCCTATCAATTTTCCTGCTGCGTCCTTCCCTCCAACCCCCTCACTGCCTGTCTGGCTATTTGCCTGCTGTGTAAAAGTGATCGGAATTGGAATCCCTGGCTCTGTCCGGCTGTGTGATGCAGTGGGTAACCCAACCTCCCTGAGCATCAGTTTCTTCATCTTTAAAATAAGTCTGGCAGAGTTCCCCACACTTAGTGATTGTTCTGTATAGCAAAAGAGATACAGCATGTGAAAGCATCTTATAACCTGTGAGGACCGTGCATATACTAGAGGTTAAAATTGCGCTAAGAGAACACAAGGTCTCAGGGACTTTAAATGACTTGCTCAAGGTCATGCACAAGTATAAAGACACTGAGAGCAAGAATTGATGTAGAAATTTAAAGCTGAAAAACCCAGAAAATCAAATTTCCTAATTCACAGATGGCCATGAATGATTCTAAAGGACCAAGTTTTATCTGGTATTATTCTTAAAGCCTATATACGACCCATGTGCTATGTGTATATGATATATTACAATACACGTGTGTATAGCACACACGTATTACATAGATGTATACGAATATGCATAATACACACAGGTCGGTATGTACGCACACATCTACATATGAAGAGAATGAGAGAATGCAGTTCCAGATTTTTTTAAGAAGGCAAATTTCTATTTTAAAAATCACAAGCAGATTTTGCTTCTAGTGTGACAACTGAATTTGAATTTGAGGCAGAGCCTCCTTTTTTAATTTTTTTTTTTTTTTGCAGGAGGAGATGTGAGTATAATCAAATTACCCAAAAGCAGATGCTTCAGACTGAGATTTCTCTTCAGAAAAGCAAATTGGATACAAAGGCCACGGTATACCCCGGAAGGCTTGAAGTTGTTTTTCTTCTAAATTGTCTCTAGACTGCCATGTTCCTGACAACAACCGGGCAATTCTTGTGAAGTAATTGCTCCCATTAGATTGAGAGAGACACGCTGGCTGGGGCAAAAATGGCATAAAGATGTGACTCACCCCAGGCTGGAAGGCAGCTTGTGGAGAAGTCTCTGCTGGCCTTAATTAGGAATAACACAGATCCGAGGGGATGTGTCGTGGCAGTTCACAAATCTGCGGTTGTCTCAAATCTGAAATGTTATAATTCTGAAATCAATGTTATAAACATGATTCAAAGTAAAAACTTCAAGTTTCAGTCTCTCTTATAAGGTCTTGCCCATCACAAGGAAACTCCCTTTAGAAAAGGGGATGATGGTATACACGCTACTATATATAAAATAGATAAACATCAGGGCATACTGTACAGCACAGGGAGCTCTACTCAATATTCTGTAATAACCTATAATGGAAAAGAATATGGAAAAGAATATACATATATGTATGTATGTATACCTGAATCGTGCTGTACGTCTGAAGCTAGCATACATCAATAAGAGGAAGAGGACGGAGGAAAAGGGGAAGGAGAAGGAGAAAGGAGATGATGAGGACACTAGGAGAAGTCTTTCATCTGAATGAGACTGCAGCCTCTGAATTGTTTTTCTCATCTCAGTAGTTCATAGGTTCATGCGAGGGCAGGCCAGGCCCAGGCCAGGGAAGAGTAAATGAAGGTGTAGCCCTGAGAGTATGTGAGTCATGTTAATGGAAGAGTGGACAGTCAGCTTGCCCTCCAGTGAGGTGGATGAAGGGCAGTAGTGGAAGAGAGTAATGGTCACCTTGGCTGCACTGGGGGGCGGGGTGAGGCAGGGATGGGGAGGGGAGTCGGAAGAGCCCTCCAATGACACTGTGAGAAGTCAGTGCTTTGCTAGATTTAAACTGGGCGGATTAACTGAGCATCACTAAAAAGAATTAAGGCACGGAAGCTAAGCACCCCTCTACTGGACACCTGAGATGGATCATACGCTTCGGTATAAGATATGAGACCGGCGAACATTTACAATATGGGGATGTCATTTGACCTCAAGAGCCATGGAGGTGACAAGAATCTTCATACGGGACAGAGAAAATTATGGCCCCAAACCTCACATCCAAAGTGCCCCCGCTCTTCACTCAGTACCAGGGATGGGGTATGCGCCCCAGCACATCTGCTGACTCACTGACCCAGGGGCTGTCAGGGCCCAAATGTGTCAGGCCTCACGTGGGTCCATGTCTGTCAGCCTCTGTTCCTCTGCCGTTCCTCTGCCTGCAGAAGCTTCCCTGTCAGCAAGTTTTCCACTTCCTTCCTTGGTAAAGATTCCGTCTATTTCATGCCAGAGGAAGCATCAGCCTTGAATCACAATAGCAAAAGTTATCTGACATCAATTGCAGCAGTTTAAAGAGGCTCGGGCTTGACAGATTGTAAAGTTGTTTGCGAGATCTGGAGCTGAGTGACAAAACGCCCATCAGGAGGCTTAAACCGTCAACAGCAATTACCCACCAGGGATCCCAGAGAGGCGGAAGAATGAAACCTTGTAAAACCCAAGAGGCCCGATTGGAATGACTTATTTATTGGGCTTCATTTAATGGAGGCTCCCAAATGGACTTTGCTCTTCTGCATGGGATTTTGCTTTCTTCCTATTTGCATGGAACACATCTGCGTGTGGAAAAGAGAGTGTCTGGGGAGATGCCAAGGTTCTGTGAACTCTCCATGCTCTGGGTCAGAGCCAGATGGCCAAAGCCATCCACGGGACCACCGACCACAGCTACATCTCCATCCTCTGTCAGCAAAGGGGATGAGATAGCATCCGGCCCAAGCTTCAGAGACCCCACTACACTGCTCAACAAAATACTGTATTTTTTATAATGTTGGGGAGACGGGCAGCTGAAAAAATTATGTGTTCACTAGACCCCATTTTTTCTCTGCTGTGTCCACTCTGCTAACCTAAACTCCTGGTCTCGCTTGCAGTTAGCGGGGGTCATATGCCTATGTTCTTATAGACAAAGTGAGAGTCAAGGTGAGAGGTCACATCTACCAGCCTCACAGTTCTCCTTCCTTCCTCTCCTGCCCATCCTGGCATATGTGCCGGGCAGCTGCCGAGTATCCAGCAGAATGCCGGATGGCCTCCTGCATGGATGGAGCCACTCTGTGGAAGGAACCTTGAGTTCCTGCATGACTTCATGGCACAGAGAGTAAATATGAAATAAATGCTAGCTGCAGACAAGAAAGGCTTCAAACTATTCTTTGAAGAATGAGTAGGGTTTCAACTGGGACAAAAGAGGGAAAAGGTGTCTGTATTGGATTAAGAAAGTGAGAGATGGTAGGAAATTTACTTTTTTTAAGAATTTGCTGGATCAAAGGCAAAACATGGGAGGAAGTGATAAATTAGGAGATTGGGACTAACATATACACACTTCGATATATAAAATAGATTACCAGTAAGGACCTACTGTACAGCACATGGAACTCTACTCAGTATTCTATAACAACCTCTATGGGAAAAGAATCTGAAAAAGAATGGGTATATATATATGTAAAACTGGTTCACTTTGCTGTACACCTGAAACTAACACAACGTTGTAAATCAACTACTCTCCAATAAAAATTTTTTAAAAACGGAATTATAAAAAAAAGAATTTGCAAAGTGGCTCTTAGTATAGATTAACTGTTTTCACACTTGGATGTCTAGTAGGCATCTTAAACCCATCATATTCCAAACTACACTCTTATTTCTAAATACTTTGCCCCTGCCCACCCCCCAAAAGACCTATCTCTATGCTTCCAACTTAGTAAATGGTAATTCCATTCTCTCAGTTTCATAGGCAACAATATTTGGAGCGAATCTCCACCCCTTTCCTTTTCTCATATCCAGGTAGAATCCGCTAGCAAGTTTCATTAACTCTCCCTTCAGATGATACCCAGATCCAACCACTTCTAACAATGAAACTAAAAATCCTAACCGTGGCCTTTAAGGCATGTTTCTCACTCATTGTATCAAGGGAGAATTCTCAGTCAAAAGGTGTTGAAAGAACCTGTGATTGGGCTTCCCTGGTGGCGCAGTGGTTAAGAATCTGCCTGCCAGTGCAGGGGACACGGGTTCGATCCCTGGTCCAGGAAGATCCCACATGCCGCGGAGCAACTAAGCCCATGCGCCACAACTACTGAGCCCGCGTGCCACAAATACTGAAGCCCATGCGCCTAAAGCCCGTGCTCTGCAACAAGAGAAGCCACAGCACAGCAATAAGCCTGCAAACCACAACAAAGAGTAGCCCATGCTCGCATAGAAAGAGGGGAAGTAGAGAAAGGCCCGCGTGCAGCAACGAAGACCCAATGCAGCCAAAAGTAAAATTAATTAATTAATTTTAAAAAAGGAAAAGAAGAAAAAGAAACTGTGATAGGATTTGGCATTTGGTTGGGTGATTTTGTGGAGGTTTTAAAGAAGCGAGGGTATGTTTCAGACAGGATGCTGTCAGGTAGCAAGGGTATTCCTATGACTGGGGATCTTAGTAAATCTTATCTCTAAGGAGAGAAGACTAATGGAGGCTAAGCTACAATCAGTAAAGAAGTGCAGGCACTAAACCTAGCCAGGATGGGCGGTGGTTGTTATTTTGTGGCTTGGACAACATTCATGTTTTTTTCTGTGTTTCTGTGTTTGCCTTGATCCGTCACTGTCACAGAATGGCTTTTCTGCTGTTGATGTTCTGTGTAATTGTTTACGTTCAACAGCAGAACAGGGTCACCTGTTCCAGGTGCCCTGTGGGTGCCAGGCCACCTGCTGAGTGTCAGGGGTTAGTTTTCTCTTCCTCAAGGACAATCAGAGGATGGCAGGGATGCAAGAGGGTTCCAAGGAGAACTGAAAGCAAGGGTTTGAACTCATCAGGTTTCTTTTCCTCGGCCTATATCTCCTTTCCACCTCTCTCCATGGCTCAGCTGCCTTCTCACTGTAGCCAGACTCCCCTTGCTTTGGGAACGGGGGTTTACAAATTTCACACTTCAGAACTCCCATGGATGAAGAACATGGTGACCTTCTCAGTTCAAGTCCGGAGGAACTTACAAAAGATTCTATCGGACAAGCCTGGGTCAGTTGCCCATTGTCAAACGATCAGCTGTTACCATGCAGGTTGCTGTAGTGGGAGGGGGAGGTAATTCTGTTGGAAAAGAGTCGTTCTCAATTCTTACTCAGACCAAATCAAATCAAAATGGTGGTGGCCGGGGACAAAATCTGAAGCTGTCCATTTTCTCAAAAGTCTTCTTTAGAATTCATTACAGGAATGAGCAATTTATCCAAGGTGACATTTTCTCAAAACTTGCCAAGCCTGGGGATGCTTCACCACTTTTACTCTCTGCTTGGATTATCACAAAAAGAGTTGTTGATTCACTTCTACTCCTTGCTGACACACACGGGATCCGTTGGCCTAGCAACTTCACTTGTGCTCTTTCTTAGAAATTACTTTATTTTCTTATTTGCAAGGGGCGGAACTCGACAGTAACTCTTCCCCTGTAGCCATCTCCAACTCTCTGACGAGCTTGCAGGCCATTTCATTTCATAATCAGGTTCTTTTATTATTCCCCCAAGCATGCAAATCAAATGGTATCTGGGGCTCAAATGTTCGCTCAGCAAAGAAGGCCAAGAGAAGGTGTGAAGCAGAGGATGGCTTCGCTACTGCCAGCGCCTCTGTTAATGGAACTGCTCCTGCTTTGGCCCTCCATTCTGTATGCTTCTTTGCCTTCTTACGAGAGTAAACATGTCTCCGTGCTGATTTGATTTGAGAAGAAAAGGGGCATGTTAAGGGGAAGAGAAAGAAATGAGAAG
Organism: Neophocaena asiaeorientalis asiaeorientalis; assembly: GCF_003031525.2. Classification (NCBI taxonomy): domain Eukaryota; kingdom Metazoa; phylum Chordata; class Mammalia; order Artiodactyla; family Phocoenidae; genus Neophocaena; species Neophocaena asiaeorientalis. Next base: position 16,196,991 of record NW_020172779.1, read on the forward strand.
TTACTGAGCACTTCTAGCTCTCCTGGCATGAGAACAACCACATCTCCCAGGGCAGCCCATCAAGTGTCCAGACAATTCTTGCAGAAAGACTGTCCCTGCTCACTACATATGACCAGCCTTTTATATGTGTGAAGACGGTTCTCATAAATCTCTAGTTTTCCTCCTGACTAAATCAAAAGGGAAAGTTTATTTTACCCCAGAAGGTGGGTTTATTATTAGTTGACAATATAGCCTGAATAGGAAGTCTACTACCATCGTTGAGCACTAATTATTTACACACATAAACTCCCTGAAACCCAGCTACAGACAGTTTTACCTTCTCTCAGCCAGAGACAGGACAGCGCAATGGAAAGAGTGCGGACTTTGGAATCAGAGAGAACTGGGTTCCAATCACTGCTTCCTTTCTTACAAGCCACACAAACTTTGGCAAGTCTCTGAACATCACTGAGTTTTATATTCCTTATCTATAAAATGGAAACATTGGAATCTAAAAATCAGTGTTGCAATGAGAATCAGAGATTGTTTAAATAAAGCCTATGACCCGGAACCTTGAAAAGCAGCTATTAATATTAACTCTGAGCGCAGCCCCTATCTGCCATAAAGAATCTATTGGAATTCACAGAATGGTGCAGCCGTGAGGGATTTTGAAGATCATTTAGTCAAGCCCTCAGATCCGCAGATGATGAAAATAAGGCTAAAATGCTTTGTCCAAGAACCCACAGAAAAATCAGAGAAAGATCTCCTGGCTAGTGGTCACCTCCCTGTGTGCTCCAAAGCCTTGGAATCTGGCATGGAAGACTTGGGACACTAGGATAGATTAAGGGAAATTTCAAGGGAGTGTACCCCTGCCCTGTTAACCCCAGAGCCGCCCTAAATGAACCTTATATATGTTGTTCCATAAAAGTTTTTATTTGGGAAAAAACAGGTTCTAGAGCTTTTTTCTTAAGGCTGCACATCTCTTTCTTTAAAACACCTTGTTCCAATGCCTTAGAAAAAGGACATAGATACTGAGCTAATAGCCTCTGTGGAGAGCTACATTCTTTTTTAAGTGCATATTCACATAGGCTGTCAAGCTTTAATTAGTCTGCCTTTGATCGTGAGAAACTTTACTTACCAAGATCAACGTATTCCCCACTGCCTGGTTCTCCCATTAAAAACCCATTTTAAAGGTTTAGCTCAGTTATCTGGGTTGAATGGTGGATGCAGAACTATTTCAAATAATAGAGGCAGGCAGATAATTGGAAGCATTTTTCATGGGTAGATAAGGAATGGAATATAGAGGCCCTCTAAGCACAGGGAGCAGGGTTTTTCTCAGAATTTTCATTGGGAGAGATTTCTCCGCTGAGTCCAAATAACCTACCGACATCCAAAGTCATCGAGTTTGCTCCCTCCTGCCCAAGAAAGCATACATTTTGGTAGAAAAATGGATCTAAATTTAATAGGAAAACACAATGATGGGGATGAAATTTAAGGGAATAAGCACTTTTTTGCTCTTAGCTTACCTTTGGAACTATCCATTGAAGAGAAAAGGACAAATGCTCTAAAATGATGAGTGGATTTGCATCGAGTCCCTTCTGAGCTCTTGGACCTCAGCTGCTACCCAGTCGGTTGACGGTTTTTGTCCAGCCAAGAGAATTGCTTGTAATCCCGTGAATAAGCAGTGCTGCCCAGGGTACCATCTTTTCTCACATGCTTTACCCGTTGCCTAAAATGCCCTTCCCCTGCTTATCTGCCTGGGAACTTCTGGATCAGTGTTGCCTCTCATAAGCAGCCTTCCCTGGATCCCGCAGCCAAAGAAAAGCTCTTCCTCACTTCACTCATTTTACGCCTTGGCTGCAGTGCCATTATAACACTCCCTATTATCATAATTCAAATATAATTATAGCAACCACTGAAGTCTCTTCATTCCCACATCAATCTACTGTGATTGATACCATTATCTCCATTTTATGGTGAAGAGAACTGAAGCTCGGAGGGGTGAAGGAAGTTGCTCAAGGTCACACAGCTAGTGAGCAGTGAACCTCTAATGAGAACCTAGGTCTAATGTCAAGCTGTGAGCCACTCTGTCTTTCCCTGCAGAAAACATGAGGTCCCAGAAAAGAGCAGGCTCTGTTTTCTTCTTTTATATTTCCCAAACCAGGCAAACTGCTGGCACTCAATAGCTACCTGTTGACAGCATGTGAAATGGACACAAGGTTTTTCCCACTTGGTTTATGCATGTCCACACTACTGACTTATAAACGTGCAACATGGTCACCCCTCCCTGAGGGAAGACCTCTTCTGATGTCCAATAATTTAAGAAGTGAAGTTCCCGGGCTTTCCTGTGTCACCCTCATTCAGTCCCACTCCTTGTGATGTCCCAAGAAGATAGTAACATTCTGAATTTTTTACCACTTCCCTTAGAACTACAAGTGCCTTAGTTATATAATCTGCATCTCAAGTTTTGACGGGGTAAAATTTTGTCAAATATTTGCTACAGCATAAAACAAATCTCCATTTTCCAGCCTCCAACAAGAGCTCCCTCACTGCCCAGTAGCCAAACTGTAAGCCAGCTCTCTCTCTGTATATACACACATATATAGGAATAGCAGCACTCTCCCTTTCAGGTGTCAATTTCCATGTCCATCAAAACAGATTTGATGGGCTTTCCTGGTGGGGCAGTGGTTAAGAATCCGTCTGCCAATGCAGGGGACATGAGTTCGAGCCCTGGTCCAGGAAGATCGGACGTGCCACGGAGCGACTGAGCCCGTGCGCCACAACTACTGAGCCTTCGCTCCGGAGCCCGCGAGCCACAACTACTGAGCCCATGTGCCACAAGTACTGAAGCCTGCGTGCCTAGAGCCCGTGCTCCGCAACAAGAGCAGCCACTTCAATGAGAAGTCCGTGCACCGCAACAAAGAGTAGCCCCTGCTTGCCGCAACTAGAGAAAGCCTGCGCGCAGCAACGAAGACCCAATGCAGCCAAGAATAAAATGAATTAATTAAAAATGAATTTCTATTAAAAAATAGATTTGATTATATTATGGTAACACATAGCCTGGAAGTCTCCATGGTTAAGACCAATGAAGTTTATTTTTGGTTTTTTGTTGTTGTTTTGGGGGGGGCGGTTAAAAATTTTTTTATTTTATATTGGAGTGTAGTTGATTTACAATGTTGTATTAGTCTCAGGTATACAGCCAAGTGATTCAGTTATACATATACATATATCTATTCTTTTTCAAATTCTTTTCCTAAAAAAGGGATACAAATGAACTTATTTACAAAACAGAAAAAGATTCACCCATCAACGTTTATTATTTCCTCATGCTACTTGTGCAAAGTAGATTGGCAGGAAGCCTCCAATCATTGTTGTCACTTACAGAATGAAGTTCACGGAGACTCCGTAACAAGGAAGCTTTTATAATCACCACAGCAGAGACAAGAGGATATGAGAAATGTTCACTGGCTCTTGAAGTTTCTTTCCAGAAATGCACGTCACTTTCACTGACATCCCACTGGCCAAAGCAAGTTACACAGCATTGCTTACTCAATCCTTGTGCCCAGGAAGGGAGCCCCCAGACTATCCATGGGTGGTCCTAACTACACCCACACCTTATGATCAACAATGCCAAGATGTAAAGTGTAGCTTGGGTGGTGTAATCTCAGCACCTAAGAAGATTTCCAAGGAGTTTGATGTTTAAGGCCAAGGGAATGACACAATCTACTCTCAGGAAGAAGTTTAGACCTATAGGGATAAAACCCAAGGAGTAATGCACAGAAGTTACCTGAAGGGCACGATTGTCCCACAAATATGTAAAGCTCAAAATAGTTGATGGATATCTAAGAAATATTAAAGATGGTAGCCAATAAAGCCCTACCGCTGACATTTGGAGTCTGTTATCAACATTGCTTTATACCTAAATAATATTTTACTAACATCATATAAGACAGTGAGACAAAGGCTCTCAGTTTTCTTTTGTTTTTGATTTTATTTTTGTTTCTATCCTAGTTCAGATAACCCACAAATGTTTGTGACATTTGGCAAATTGCATAAATACTTATCTGTAGGTAGGGATAAAAGTGATCCCAGCCCTACGCTGACTACCTCATGGGGTTGTTAACAGGATTTTTAAAAATCACATATGAGAACCTCTTTTGTCACCTTTGAAACAAATCCAGCACCATGACAGTCAAGGGGAAAGAGGTCCGTGTCACTATTGATAACCAACTCAATCAGTGCCCAACAGAACGGAAAGATTTATTTACCAGAATCTATTACCTATTTACTTGTCAAGTTCAACAATTTTTTAATCCTATCTTTATTTTCATTTTTAAAAATTTATTTATTTTATTTATTTATTTTTGGCTGCGTTAGGTCTTCGTTGCCGCGTGCAGGCTTTCTCTAGTTGCGGCGAGTGGGGGCTACTCTTCGTTGCGGTGCGCGGGCTTCTCATTGTGGTGGCTTCTCTTGTTGCGGAGCAGGGGCGCCAGCCCGTGGGCTTCAGTAGTTGAGGTACACGGGCTCAGTAGTTGTGGCTCGTGGGCTTCGTTGCTCCGCAGCATGTGGGATCTTCCCAGACCAGGGATCGAACCCATGTCCCCTGCATTGCCAGGTAGATTCTCAACCACTGCGCCACCAGGGAAGTCCCTCAAGTTCAACAAAGTAAAATTCCATCTTTTTCATAAAATAATAAAGTCAAAGAATTTACGAAAATGTGCTTAAAACTATTATTTCGTATTTCATAGCCAAATTCTCAGATCTGTCAGTGCAGTAATATATTGATATAATTATCCTAGTCTTACCTAAGATAAAAGTATCAAACTACCTAATACTATTTGTGAAAATATAAAATTGCAATAATGAAAAGTGCGATGAGAGAAATACCAGAAGAATTTACGAAAGTGCTTAAAACTATTATTTCGTATTTCATAGCCAAATTCTCAGATCTGTCAGTGCAGTAATATATTGATATAATTATCCTAGTCTTACCTAAGATAAAAGTATCAAACTACCTAATACTATTTGTGAAAATATAAAATTGCAATAATGAAAAGTGCGATGAGAGAAATACCAAATGACAAGAGAGTATAAAAACGGGAGTTTGATTTAGAAGGCTACATCAGAGACCACTTTCCCAAAGACACGATGAGCAGTCACTAGATGATGAGTAGGTGATAACTGGATAAAGAAAGGAAAGAGCAACTGTCCTCAAAGAGGCTGAGCCGACTCACTCAACAAATATCTCCTTAGGGTATATTGTTCACCAGACACTGTAATTAGATGCTAGGAATGTAATAATGAACAAGATGGTCCCTGCCTCGATGGCAATTACGGTATTAAAGGAGATAGACATTTAAGTAAGCAGTTCTAATGGAGTGGGATAATGCTAAATAATGAGAGGTGCAGAGTGCTATCGGAACCCTAAGCAGTGTAGTGTATGTGTGTGGGATGGGAGGAAGGGGCAGCCATATCAGCAGAAGCTTTCTATAGAGAGTGAAAACGTGTAAGCCAAGGTCTTACACCTGCTTTCTGGGGAGGCCCGGGTGTGAATTTCTGCATAATTGAGACTCTGGGAGCTGGAAACACTTTTCATATTCTAGGGCATTCTTTTTTTTTTTTTTTAATTTATTTTTGGCTGCGTTGGGTCTTCATTGCTGCACGCGGGTTCTCTAGTTGCAGCGAGCAGGGGCCACTCTTCGTTGTGGTGCGTGGGCTTCTCATTGCGGTGGCTTCTCTTGTTGCGGAGCACAAGCTCTAGGCGTGTGGGCTTCAGTAGTTGTGGCACGCTGGCTCAGTAGTTGTGGCTCACAGGCTCTAGAGTGCAGGCTCAGTAGTTGTGGTGCTCTGTGGCATGTGGGATCTTCCTGGACCAGGGCTCGAACCTGTGTCCCCTGCACTGGCAGGAGGATTCTTAACCACTGTGCCACCAGGGAAGCGTCAGGGCATTCCTTAATATTGCTTTTTGGTGTTCTGTCTGGGTTCCCTCTGGAGCAAATCTTGCCCAGGGATTAGACAGAAAGCTCCTTAACTTGATACACCCATCATTTCCAATCATTCTATATGTCATTTAGATCCTGGCTTCGGTTCCAAGCAGCCTCCTTGGTGAAGCAAATCTTTCTGGTCTTCTACAAATTTATGTGCCCTTTTAATCCTTCAATGAGTAACTACTGAGCACAGATCAGAGTCTCTTCAGTAGGGAGTTTAGACTTTTTGCATGTTGGCTCATGGCATTAGGATAGACTAAAGCTAACAGTCTTTTTAAAAAGATGCCCCAAATTTGAAAAGCATAATTTTGCCATACTCTATTGGTCAAAATGGTCATAATCTCAGATTTAACAGGAGAATGCATAGACCCTATGTTTTAATGGATGACTCTATGTTTTAATGGATGACTCTATGTTTTAATGGATGACCCTATGTTTTAAATAGGACCCTTGGCATAGACCCTATGCTTTAAATCAAGAAAATTTCAGATACCATAACTTTAGTCTGCCAAGATGTATGAATACACATCCTCTACATTATCCTATAGACAACTGGGAGTCATTAGGGATTTAAAAGCAGGGGAGAGAGAGTGCCAGATAAGAGTCTCAGAAATATGTGCCATTCATAGGAGGGACAAAAAACTGGAATCAAGGAGACCTATTAGGAGATACCTTCAGTGCTAAAGAGAAGAGATGATGGCAGCTGTAATTAACAGTAGGGATGGGTTTTGAAGGGAAGAGATGTATTCAATTACTATTTAGGAAACATATGCTGATGGGTGGGTATGTGTTCCTGTCTTGCATATGTACAGTGGAATATAACTCAGCCATAAAAAGGAACGAAATTGGGTCATTTGTAGAGACGTGGATGGACCTAGAGACTGTCATACAGAGTGAAGTAAGTCAGAAAGAGAAAAACAAATATATTAACGCATATATGTGGAATCTAGAAAAATGGTATAGATGATCTTATTTGCAAAGCAGAAATAGAGACACAGACGTAGAGAACAAACGTACAGACACCAAGGGGGAAAGGGGGAGTGGTGGGATGAATTGGGAGTTTGGGATTGACATATATACACTATTGATGCTATGTATAAAATAGATAACTAATGAGAACCTACTGTATAGCTCAGGGAACTCTACTCAATGCTGTGTGGTGACCTAAATGGAAAGGAAATCCAAAAAAGAGGGGATATATGTATACGTATAGCTGATTCACTTTGCTGTACCGTCGAAGCTAACACAACACTGTAAAGCACCTACACTCCAATAAAAATTAATTAAAACATATTTAGGAAACCTAATCAACAGAATATGAGAAATTGGGGACCAGGAAGGAGAGTCAAGAGCAAGTTCCAGGTAAAAGAATGGTGGGACCACTGGCTGAGAGGATGCTCAGGGCCAGGATGGAGCTCCTACCAGACCACAAATGTGGCTCAGCCTTCTTGGCAAAGCCCGAGATACTGGGTTCAGCTTGTAGCCCTCTTTTGAAACACAGCCAGAAGCAGCAGCGTCTGGCCCGCATTGGGTGGGGAAAAAAGATGATTTGGTCAGCATTAATGAAACGTCAGAACTCAGGAGCCATTTCAGCTCTGCTTGAAATGAAATTTCCTTTTCTTTTCTTTTTTGTTTGTTTAGTAAGGGAATAGAGAGTGGGAGAAAAGAGATATTTTTCTAATTCCACCCTATGTCCCTATTCACCATGGAGGGGACTGTGGGCTTTTCAGCCTCACAGAGGGGTAGTTAGGACTCATTTGTTAATGCTCATGAAGCTCGTTGTGAATGAAAATCAGTGTGTTATATGGTGATTATTATTCTGACATGCTTGGCACTTCCTTTTCAGTGAGAGCACTAAGGGAATTCGCTGAGCCACCTTCATTAACTTAATGGACAGTGCATGGCCAGTTCTGTGTACCGACATTCTTCCAACAAATCATCCTGAAAGGATGGAAGTTTCAAAGTATAATATGACATTAGGAAGATGATTGGAAGGGCGATTATGGTCTCGTTTCTCTGTCACTGTCCATTTAACCCCCTGCTCAGGAGATACACTGAGAACCAAATGCAGAAGATGCAGGACAATCTGGATGCTGTCTGAGATGAAAGCTAGAATTGGGGACATGCTGGTTAGGATTTAGGAGGAACAGTTTAAAGTCAGTGGCCATACTATTAATGGAAACGTGTAACTTTTGTACCGTGTTCTTGCTTTAAGAAAAAACACACTGTCTCAGATCTAAGTTTCATGGACTCTGAATCCAGAATGTCCGGCTCTCTATCTTGGGAAATTTGTGTGAAGGTTACTTAACGTCTGTGTACCCCTTATTTATAAAATATGCGTTTTCTTATAAGTAAGAAGTTGTTATGGAGGGCTTACCTGGTGGCGCAGTGGTTGAGAGTCTGCCTGCCGATGCAGGGGACACGGGTTCGTGCCCCGGTCCGGGAAGATCCCACATGCCGCGGAGCGGCTGGGCCCGTGAGCCATGGCCGCTGAGCCTGAGCGTCCAGAGCCTGTGCTCCGTCGCGGGGGAGGGCACAACAGTGAGAGGCCCGCGTACTGCAAAAAAAAAAAACAAAACTGAGATGAGAAAGAGCCCATAAACGAGTCCATGTCCCCCAGTGTAAAATGCACCAAACGTAAATATATCATAGAAATGAAATAAAAATGATTCAACTGTAGTGAAGCATTAGTGAAATGCACTGTTTGGAAATACAGTGTAGAAATGGAATAAAAAGACTTAACTCCTTCCAGGGTAGAAATGTTGCACAGAAATGTAAAAGAGATATGGTGCAAAAATTCCTTCGATCCTGCTTTTTATATACCAGCATTTCTACATCTACTCCACTGAATACAGAACCAAAAGGAGCTTCCTTGATTCTGCACTAAATATTAAAAATAACCTCATGTTGTAATATCTGGGAGGTCTTTTGCTTTTGAAGACATTGCTGATTAGGAAGAAACATGAAACATTCCATGTTTATCAGAGTGCTATTAGAACATACAGAAAAAGTGGATTGCTTTCAATTACTCAAATTATGATCATGTTCTAGTAGCAATCAAAAGAAAATGTCAGTATCTCAAGGAACGTCTTAACATTTCAAGCCAAGCTCATGCCTGTAGAATAAAGATGTGAAAGATGGCCCATTCTGACTCCCAGTATTATAGTGAGAGTCTCACATGTTTATCAGAAACTCACCTACTCTAAAAGATCTGTGGCTTTCTTAAAACCATGCTGATCTGGAGTCCTTGCCCCCTCATTACTGTTCCTGTTCTCAAAGCACTTTGTGTCCACCTTCATTAAGGCGTTTCTAGAGAGAAGATATTTGGAGATATCAATCCAGGTTGTTTTTTCCATATATCTTGTAGCCAGCACCCTTTTCTCTATGATTCAGGCGGAAGAATAATCCTCTAAACTCACTGTATTCAAGGGGGAGAATTATTTAGCCTGGAGGATACAGGGTCAAATCCTTGGCTTTTAATTTCAAATGAAGGTGCTTGACACGTAAAACAAAAGAGTAAGCGTGGAAAGCAGGTTAACCACAGGGGAAGAGAGTGTCCTGAAGGCTGTGGCCTTATATGTTCAAGGATATCTTTGTTTTCTCCCCATGTTTAAGCTGGAAATAAAATTCCATATTTCCTTTAATACAGTGAAAGTATTATTTGGGGGGGCTTCTTGCACCCAGTGTTGCTTTGGAGACATGACATCAATCTATTGTATCTCCCCTTCCTTTGCGTGTGATCTACTTTTGTCTTTGAAGGCTTTTGGAATTTTCTTTGTGATCTTCTAAAATTTCACCTTTTTGTGTCAAAATGTGCCCGTGTACGTTTTTAAACCAGGATCATACCGTCTGCCCTTTAAAATTGAGAAATTCTCAGCCAATATTTCTTTAGCTATATCTTCTCCTGTAATGTTTCTCTTTCCTGGAATTCCTATCTTAAAGAGGTTGATATTCTCCTTCTACCGTTTTAGATCTATTAGCTGCGTAATTATGCTTTCTCTTTATTCCTCTTGGGTGCTTTCCAGGAAGGGTCCTTAGCCTGGTATTTCAGATCAATAATCTGTTCTTTGACTATATATGTTCTGTTTTTCTACTCAGATACTGATACCTTTATTTCAACTATATTTTTCCTGACCATAATGGCCCAAATTTTTTTTTTCCTTTATAATTGCTTGTCTCTGCTTTTTGGTACAAATACCTTCCTTTGTCTCTTTGAAAGTTCTTTAAGTGCCTGCTCTGCCGATGGTTCCTTTTGTCGCCCTTTGCCTGGATTGTCTATCCTATTATCTTTACTTTGTTGAGGGGGAGAGGGAGACAAACAACTTCCTCTTTACTATCCCTCCTCCAGATAACTGTGCCTCTCAGGGATGCACCTTGCATCTCTGAGCAGGGCCATGCTCTTTTTCAAGATGGTTTACTGAGTGGAGAGGGCCAGCTGGTCTACCTGCACATGCTATTAGGTCTTCCTCACCTGATCAAGTCTTAGACCCCACTGCTATTTCCTTGTCATCCTTTGCCAGCCCATGTCTCTGTTGCTTTCGTGCAGCCATGAGCATCTTGAGGGAAAGATGGGAGCGTATCTTAAATGGAAGTCCATTCTAGCCCCCATCTGAATAATCTCACTCTGTGGCCCTCTGTGATACTACTTGTCCCCAAAACAAGACCCGACTGTCTGTCTTCCCTGAGGCTTCCCCGTGGTTTTCAAGGTCATTGCTCAAACCCATCAACCTCTCTTATCATTTTGTGTGGTGTCTCAAGGTTGGATGTCAGGGAAATAGCCAGCAACCCATTAGTTGATCACCTTGACAGCAACTAGAAATTCTCCTATCACTGGCACATTTTTTATGTCCTCTTATTTTGTAGTCACTGGATGCTGAAGCCCAGGATGCATGAGTTGCACTAAGTAAATTTTTAAATGGGAAAAGGAGCATTAGTAATGGAAAAGATGAAAAGTCCCTATTTTCCTTATCCCCCTAGTGGTTTCAAACTCTTTTGCAAACCGTAGGGGTTCAGCAAATTACCCAGGGGTAGTGGATGGGTGTTTAGCGTTTCAAGCTCCCTTCCCTATTTCAACCACCTGTCCTACTTTTCTGTCTGCTTTACTTTAAGGTGTTTCATGTAAGACTTAGGTGAATAAAAGGTTTCAAGGATAAAAACAAGGTTTGAAAATCATATAGTTTTACAAAGCTATATGGACCCAGCATTGAATAATACGATCTATACTGAAGTTATGAGGAAAGCAGTTTACCAAGCACTTTCATAGATGATATGCCATTTAGTTTTCTCGAGACACTTTGAAGAAATGCTATAATGAGAATCATTTTTAAAAGGTGATTCTTACAAGGTCATGTGGCTAGTAAGTAGTAGCCAGGTTTACCTAAGTGTGATTTATTTTCTATATTGGAGGTCAGCAAACATTTTCTGAATAGGATGGGATAGTAAATATTTTAGAATTTGTGTTCTATGGGAACTCTGTTAAAACGACTAAACTCTAGTTTCGTGCAAAATTAGCTATAGACAATATATAAGTAAATGAACATGGTTGTGTTCCAACAAAATTTTAATTATGGACATTGAAATTTGATATTATACAATTTTTATATGTCACAAAATATCATTCTTATTTTGATTTAATTTCAACCATTTAAAATGTAAAATCTACTGTTAGCATGCAGGCTGTACAAAAAAACAAGCAATGGGCCAGATTTAGCAAATGGGTAATTGCTTGCCAACTCTTCACCCATCTGATTATAGCAGGACTAGAAGTAACAGTAATTAACACATGTTGAGAGGGCAGCCCTCTAACAAGCTCAGTTCTGGAAGAAATCCCATGCCATGGTTAAATGGTCCTGGTTGGAAAAATTAGGAGCAAAGACATCAAGTAGATAAAGCAGATTCACTGAGGCAGATGGGGGCTGTGGAGGTAATAAATGCTTGAAGTTTGTTTAAAATATCTCTACTTAAAAAATTATTTGGGGCTTCCCTGGTGGCACAGTGGTTAAGAATCTGCCTGCCAATACAGGGGACACGGGTTCGAGCCCTGGACCGGGAAGATCCCATATGCCGCAGAGCAACTGAGCCTGTGCTCTAGAGCCTGTTCTCTGCAACAAGAGAAGCCAAGACAATGAGAAGCCAACGTACCACAATGAAGACTAGCCCCTGCTTGCCTCAACTAGAGAAAGCCCATGAGCAGCAACAAAGACCCAATACAGCCAAAAATAAAAACAAATTAATAAATAAATTTATATAAAAAATATTTGCTCTTTACAACATCTCATGTGCTTATTCTTATTCTCTTCATACAAATGAAGAAACAGGACATGTTCTAGTAATAGGCCTGATGTCACAGAAATAGTGTATGTAATCAGGATACAAATCTAGAACTGGATGAAACCAAAGTCTATGTGCGTGTCCATCGTACCACATTGCATCACATGGGGTGGGGAAAAAGAGGAAAGAAATATAGCAATGGGCACGACTATATGCCGAGTTGTGAGAACTTGGCATATTTTCAGGGAAGACCTCCATCACCATTTCTCTGAGATTCACAACGTAGTATGAAACAGCTGTGGATTCCAGGTTAAAGCCTGAAATCGCTGAAAAATGCCTTCTGAGTTTTCTTAACAAAAGTAAATTTCCTGTATTAAATGCTTAGAGAGCCATTCAAAATTGTCAGTATTTCACATCTCTGGACCCAGGGTTGAATAACACTATCTGTACTGAAGATATGAGAAAAGGAAAACCATCTTCAGATAAGAGAATATTACCTTTCTAGCAAATGGAATCAAAATGCAATTAGAAATGGTAGTGTTATTAGCTTTTTTTTTAAACTCGCTTTTTCTGACACAAGGGGATGGGATACTGATCTTTTGTTCTCCATTCATGATGTCAGCAATGTCGTGCTCAAAATAAGAGGGCCATTTCTCTTAATCGGCAGTTCGCTCTGCATTCTAAAATAAGCTTGGTCACACATATTTTAGAACTAGGTCATTCTTTCTCCCCAAGATGCTAATTGTCAGAAAGACACAATGCAAACATTGTTAGACCATAGAAGAATGGAAACTTGTAAAGACTAATAGTGGTTAGAAGAGAGTCCATTGCTAGTAAGCAGATCTTAATCCTGGCTGTGGTTCCAAGTTCACATTTCTTCTTGGTTCCAAGAAAAAATAATATTAAATACTGACCACAGCTTCCATGATGACAGATAGGCAGCTAACATCTTACGGAAAAACCCAAATGAACTTTTTGGCTAACCCAATACATATTTCTTTCTATCTTCTACTAGTTTTCAGAGATTGGGACATGACTGTGTTTGGAACACAGTTGCTGATACTATTAACTGAACTTTGGGACAAAGTATGTAAAACGGGGAAAAACACCCCCTGCAATCTGATTCTTTTCTACCCAACATCCTTCATCAGAACTGTAGAACTCTAGTTCTGTGAGGAAACTCAGATCACCCCTTCTTTGCTTCTCGGAGGGTATCAATTTGATTGGTCGGATTCAAGGATTTTTTTTTTTTTTTTGCGGTACGCGGACCTCTCACTGTCGTGGCCTCTCCCGTTGCGGAGCACAGGCTCCGGACGCGCAGGCTCAGCGGCCATGGCTCACGGGCCCAGCCGCTCCGCGGCATGTGGGATCTTCCCGGACCGGGGCACAAACCCGCGTCCCCTGCATCGGCAGGCGGACTCTCAACCACTGCGCCACCAGGGAAGCCCTCAGATTCCAGGATTTTGATTGAGCCAAGTATAGTAGTGCGCAGGGTCTAAAGGTCTCCAGAAAGGCATGGGTCTCCCGTCTTCTGCTGCCATCCATGAGAAGGCAGCAGTAAGGCCACACGTGGCTTCCTTCCTGATGCTGAATGCCAGCCGTCTCCCTCTGTCTTTTCTCCTTCTTGTGTCTACACTTCAAAAGTGGCAAGTGGACAGAAGACCTGTCCTTCCATAGCACTTCTGGCTGAACTATCTTTCTTCTGTTTCATCCTTCTCTGCAACTGGATAGGAGGAGAAGGGCCACAGTCGCTACCTTTCCTGTGTTCCTGATGTGTTGTTATTCAGTCTTCTCTCTCTCAGTGATATTGGCTGGAAGATGGTATAATCATGAGACTCAGGTTATGGCTCAAAAAGAAGAGTGAAGACCCCATTAGACCTTGAACTCGGGCCATGTACTTTGGGCCAACCTTCCAGAATTCTACTAAGGTGGAACATTGTCCTGTCTTCCATCAGTTTCTGTTTCCTGTGTGCACATACATCTCTCCGAAGAACTTCATAGGGAGAATAAATATGGTGTAGGATTCAAGAATGTCTACTCCCCAATGATACTAATACAATAATTAATATTATCAAACACTTTAAGAAGACTTTGTTTAATTAAGAGAGGAATTCAACCAGACTTTTAAAGGAGATAGATTACATGAACAGTAAAACTGTGTCATTTTTTAATGAGTTTCCTTTTCCTCCAGCATCATGTTAGAGTTTAGGCTCACTCAAAATTCATTTCCTACCCATCAACCAAAGAAAATCTCTGGTATGTGCTCCAGGAAATAATGAGGATTGAATGGATATTCATAAATATTTTAAAACTGTCCTTGATATTTTTTGTTGCTGTTATTTGCAAACTTGAATTTTTAAAAACCTGCCCAGCTAAACTCACATGATTATTATGAGGGTGAAATGCACTAAAAGGTCAGAAAATGCTTTGAAAACTGAGAAATGATACAAATAAGAGGACTTTAAAAAATGAAAATGTTGAATTATGCAACCTGAGATGCTATAAGTCTAACAAATAATCATTGTAGTGTAAAAGGAAATATGGAGAATTCATTCCATCTGCTCAAATAGGAACATTTCTGCTTCTTATTAATCCTTCTCTGCAATCCCACTCTTGGACTTTTCAAGTGTATTTAATTTTTGCATTGAGGAAGTTGTTAAATTATTCGGAACAGAGCGTCTTTAAACACGTACCCAGCATCAGTGTCTCCAAATTGTTTCATTCTTGCTTTGATATACTGTTTCCTCTAAAGTGGGGGGAGATTGAGATGAAATCAAATGACGAAAAAGAAATTCCAGACCTTAAGAGGGCTGCTAGCTCGCAGAGGGTGCAAGGAAATAACTTTCTCTGAAAATCAAGGAGCAGAATCAATTTTTTATTCTCTGCTATCAAGCCCAAGTCTAAATATATATCAGTTGGATACCAGCTGGATCAGAAAAAGACTTTCTTTGTAGCTAAGCTCTTATTCTAGTCAAGAAATATTTCTGAGTGTGTACATCGTTATTTCTTGCTTCAACCCAGTGGGAACCTCACGGATGTTCAAGAATCTAGTTTAACATTGTAGTTCTCCCCCAAAATAGATACAATGCTGCTGAGTATAAAATATCACCAGCTGTAACACTGGGTGGTCCACTCCTCATGTGCCCAAATGCCCTAGTGAATTCACCATCTGCTATGGGCAGAACTGTGTCCCCCAGAAGTCATATGTTGAAGCCTTAACACCTAAACTGATTATATTTGGAGATAGGGATTTTAAGGAGGTCATTAAGGTTAAGTGAACAAAACACCAGAGAGCTCTCTTTTCCATTCTTCCTCCCTTCCTTCCTCCCTTCCTTCCCTCCCTCTGTCCCCTTCTCTCTCTCCCTCCCTCCCCACCTCTCCACGCGCAGGCACAGAGGAAAGGTCATGTGATAGCACAGTGAGAAGGTGGCCGTCTACAAGCCAGGGACAGGGAGAGCCAGAAACAAATACTGCTGCCATCTTGACCTTGGGCCTCCAGCCTCCAGATTTGTAAGAAAATAAACATCTGTTTTTTAAATCACCCCCTCTGTGGTATTTTGTTATGACAGTCCAAGCTGAGGAATACACTATCTCTTGCTTAGCTATTTCATCAACTTCCTTATGGACCTTGGGGAGCAATAAGAGTTGGCCAGCCACAAAGAAGGAGGGAGAGCCTTCCAGGAAGAGGTGATGGAAAGCTTGGGAAGCTCACATCACAGATGCAGGGAATGACAATTGTACGATACCAGTAGTGATGTGTTAGGTAGCATCAAGTGGTGTTTAGGATGGAAATGAATAACAATGAATAAATTATTTTTGTTCTAGACTTACAGAATCACAAGAGGTGAGAAGGGATTACTAATATTTTTATCACACTTTATTGAATTGGGGGGAGATATTTTTTCCCGTCATGCACCTGGGACACATCCCATTTCATTCACTTCAGTGCTTAAAGCTACCCCAACCTGTCATCCAACTCACTCCAATTTTACCTTGCTAATTTCTACTTATATTTCAGATTTTTACTTAGCTATCACTTCCTCTCCAGGCCCCCTTGCCATCGAACCTTACTGTTTAAGGCCTATTTCAAAGCTGTAATGAACATCAGGCACTGATTCTTAAAGGGGCCTGATGATCTTTAACTAGAAACAGTAAAACCATTTTACCTGTATTCATTTGTCTTAGATTTCTGACTGTTCCCCTGCATCCATCCACTCCTCATTCTGTTAGCCAATGAGACTGATTTTTATTACATGTGAATAAACAGTGACACCAGAGTTCTTAAAACCCTACAACAGCTTTCCATGCAATGAAGCCCTTTCATAGACTGTCCATTATTTACCTTCCCAAACTCTCAGTATCTTCCTTTTGGCAAAGAGTACCAGAGCCAGACACAAGTTAAAGCTGTAAAGATAGATATCTTTACAGATATCTGGATATCCCTTCAGGTCTCAGGTTAAACACAGTATCCTCGGGATTTCTTCTGATGCCTCCAAGATTAGGCCAGCAGCCTTGTAAAAGCATTCACACTTGACCAGTTAGAGCACATCTCTCCCTTGGCTGTAGTGACCTATTTTCGCAATGCCACAAGCTCCCGGAAGGCAGAGGCCGTGTCTGCCTTGTTCTCCGCTGTGCTGGCAGGCAACCCAGTGCCTAGCACACAGGAGGCATTCAACACATATCTGTCAGATGTATGGATGATAAAGATCATGACTCTCCCTTTATTCTAAATTCCTGTGGGTGTGACCAAACACGAGAATCAACAGCAGGTCCTACTCTGGGATCCAGAATGGCCTCTCTTAGGCATCTGAGGTTGAATATTCCCAGGGAGTGATTACAGGCTGAGGACAGGGCCACTCTTACCACGCAGGGAGCTAGAGGACTTACCCCTGGATGGTCCAGTGGAAATCCCATCAATCTACTAACTAAGGTGATTTTTCTTAGCACACTGAGAGCTACTCCCTCTTATGGCCTTTCACCAGAGAGACTTGCGTCGGGGGGAAAAGAAAGAATCCGATATTTGGGGGATAACTGGACGTGGGCTCTGAAGTGACACTAATTCAAAATGTCACTGTGGTCCAGCAGTCAGAGTATGAGGCTTATGGCCAGGTGATCAATGGGGTTTAGCTTGGGTACCTCTCATAGTGGACCCAGTGGGCCCCTGAACCCACCCTGTGGTTATTTCCCCAGTCCTGGAATACATAATTGGAAGAGAAAAACCCAGAAGCTGGCAGAATCCCCACATTTGTCCTGGGAGAAGCTTGCTCCCTTCTTAAAAGATCCCTCATCTTTTAAGAAGGGAACTCTCCTCCAGGGAGATGACCCTTTTCCGCAGGTAGAAGTCCAATGGTCACCCTCCATTATTCCCTTTAAGGGTCTGAGGAATGAAGGACACGTATAAGAATCAATAGTTGATTGATAGTAAAATAGCTTCTTTATTTATCTGAGTAGCTCCCCAAAATGCCATATTCAGGAAAGAGAAGGGTGACTTAGAGATCAGTATTGTGCCTAAAGGCTGAAGTTCATGCTTTCATGGGCAACAAACTGCTAAGAAAGATGATGCAAGGCTTCTGTCCCCAACCAGCTACAGGATTTTCAAAGAGAGGCCCTTAGGAAGTGTGCTTCTGATCCGGGAAAAGAAAGAGGTGGGGTTGGGCATACAACCAATAAACTTGTACTTATAACACAGTGGTCACACACATAAGCATGGCCCCCAAAAGCTTATAATTAGTATGGAAAATTATCATAAACAATTCATTAGGAATCTTTGAGTATGTATACATTTCAAGGTCAGAAGAGACACTATTAAAACATAAGTATGCATTCTCACAGCGAGAGGCAGAGACATTTGGGGTCTCCTGGTCTATCAGTTATCCCCATCCACTAATTCCTTCCTAGCCTCTAGCCTCTTCCTAGCTAGTACATTCCTTCTAGCCTCTGTATGACCACCCTCACTGATGGAGTAGTCACTGTACCCCCGGAGGCATCTTATCCCTTTTGCAGACTGTTCCCATTACCATTAACATGAGGCAACTCCCTGTAACTCCTTCCCTTCCACAGCTTCTGTTTTCACCCTAACACCTTGCCACTCAGAGTGTTGGTCACCGACCAGCAATGGCAAATTCTAACTGCTTGTTAGAAATGCAGAATCTCGGTCCACTCCCAAAATAGCTGTATCTTAACATCTATATTTTAAGAAGATCCCTATCTGATCTGCATAGACTTTAAAGTTTGAGAAGCACTGATCTACAACTACAAAATTAAAGTCTAATGCAGTTTCACACATTACCCCATTAGTACTTAACAAGGGCATCATATCCACATCAAAAGATGTCAGGATCAGCAAAAGAAAGAAGAATAAATCTACACTTCTTAACCCATGGCAACGAAATAATTTCTGGATTTCTGATATTACACTGTAGTCCATATACTAGACCAACAAGCCCTGGTAGACAAAAATTAATTCTGTTTTAATTTTAATGTTGTCTCTATGTGTAGGTAAGCTAAATTTTGCCCAGTAAAATTATTTTTAATGTAAAAATAAGTTTAAAAATGAGTGCACCCACTTAAAATAAATTGACTGAGTATTGCTCAATTTTTGTCAGCTTTGTCCAGCTCATCAGGATGGTGGAAATCAGCTGAAGTATATTCTCTGAAAGTTTTGATTAAATAGGAAAGTACATGACGGTCTGTTCCCAACCATGACCTGACAACAAAGACAGCTGTAGGAAATTTGCTGGCAGACTGAGTCTAACAGATCAAGGAGAAAACTAGACCAGCTTGAAGAATTCTACAGAATCAGAGATGGAACAGACTTTAGAAATGGCCTAGTTCAACCTTCTCCAACCACAGATGAAAAAACCTGAGAATCATGGAGATGAAGTAAAATGCCCCAAAGCACAGATAAAAAGTGACCGTGGCAGTATCCAAACATGGAAAACTGGATGCATTAGTTAAGTACAAATATTTCACTTTTAACAAAATACGAAATAAATTTGCTAATCACCTCACTTCCTCTATGACAAACATTAGCCCATGTGTGGTTTAAGAGCTTTATTGAGGTATAACTTATATAAATGCAGTTCACCCACTGAAAGTATACAAATCTATAACTTTCAGTAAATGTTTATGGTTGTGCAACTATCAACACAAATCGGTTTCTTTTAAATTTCTACAGTTTAAAAACTTACCTTATGCCTCTTTGCTGGTAATATTCCCCAACCCCAGTCCTAAGCAACCAGTGACCTGCTTTCTGTCTATAATTTGGCCTTTTCTGGCCATTTCATATTAATGGAAACATACCATATATAATATTTTATGTTTGGCTTCTGTTACTTAAATAACATTTTTGAGATTCATAATGTTGAAACTTATATCAGTAATTTATTCTTTTTTATTGGTGAATAGTACTCTATTGTATGTGGTATATCACATTTGTTTATCCATTCAACAGTTAATAAAACTTTGGGTTGTTTGCAGTTTTGGTTATTATGAATAATGCTACTATGAACATTCACATATGTTTTTTTGTGGGCATGTGTGTTTCTCTTGTATAGACTCCTAGGAGTAGAATTGCTGGGTTATACGGTAAGTACAGCTTCCAATCTTTAAGAAAATGCCAAACTGTTTTCAGAATGGCAGCTCCATTTTACATTCCTATCACCAATGTATTTGAGTTTCAGTGTATCTACACTCTTTCCAAAACTTGGTATTGTTTGTCTTTTGGACAGAAATGCTGAAATCCTGAAAAATGAAGATCAAGATAAATAATTAGGAAGCCTGAACCTAGGAGAATGTCAACCATTCAGGGTAACTAAGAGAATTAAATAGAAGAAAAGAAAATTATGTCAGCAGTATTTTCTGAGAAAACTGAGGGTACATCACGTTTATAATACAAGAAACTGAAGCTATGTAAAAGCAACAAGTAGAGAACAAGGAAAAGTGCTTGACATATTAAATTATATATTACAGAAAAGAGAAAAATCAGTAAAAAATATCAGAAGACATAATTGAGGAAATTTTTCAAAACCTAGTCCAAAACGACAAACAGGCGGAACGTGTGAGAAGAAAACACAAATGATACAGATTACTGATACAGGAGCTCTGTAAATAACTTATAAGAATTCCAGGAGATGACTGAATTACAGTGGGGAGGGCAGAAGTATAAGGGAATAATAAATGATAACTTTGCAAGGCTGAAAAGAGAGGCAGTTTTTCACATAAGTACTTCTAAGATTCTAATAGGGCAAATGAAAGAAAAAAAAAACACATCTAGATAGATCATGACAATTTTCTCAGCTTCGAGGACACAAAGTTCCTAAAGGGTTGGAGAAAAGAAAGAAAAGAGAGAGAGAGGAAAAATAAACCACAAAGCCTAAAAATCCATATGAACATGGCATATTGCTTCTCGTCAGAAACATGCCTTTCTAAAAATTAATGAAAAAATTATTTTAAATATAGAAATCTACCCCCAGCTAAACACATTTTAGGACACTCATAGTTTACCTCATGCTCCTTTTCTTAGAAAGCTACTTAAGAACATTCTCCAACCAAATTATAGTAAACCAAAAAAAATAAGATGTGAGTTCTTAGAATTAATGGGTCCAGCACAGCTGAACAAGTGGGACCACCCCAGAATACCTCTATGCAGCAAGAAAAAAACAGTTTAGAGCAAGAGAATGAAGGTTCCAAGGGCCAGCTTCCCAGAGAAATGGGGGAATTCTATAAACTACAGAGAATGGAAGACTCGCCCCCTAAATTTTGGAGCTTTTCATTTTGATATGTGATGTAATTCCAAACATCCCTCTCTCCCTCTCTCTCTCTTACTGGTGGGATGAGAAATGGAAATGAGGTTTTATTGTTACAGCAGATGAACTAAGTTAGTGGAGAAAGTCAGTTGAAGTTGGCATCATATATGTGAGATACAAAGGTAAAAATAACAATAGCGGTAATAACAACAACTACCATTTTTGGAGTAATTTCTATGTACCAATTACTACCTGAGCACTTAATGTATATTAATTCAATTTTCCAAACAATTTTATGACATACACTCTATTTTCCCCCTTTTACGTACTCTCAGGAAGGGCAAGAGAAGGATATTGTCATGCATGGTTTTGGAGGCCATTTGACCACATATATAGACATATAAATCTTAAAAATAGACATTATCTTTGACCCAATACTTCCACTTCTAGGACTTTACACTAAGGAAATAATCAGATGTTTGGTAGGATGTATAGACAGAGATCTTTAAAATAGTAAACAAGCAAACAAGCAAACAAAAAACCCTGAAACAACCTAAAGTTCCAACAATTTCATTTGTTTAAATAAATCCTCTTAAATGAATTACAGGCTATCAATGTAGTGAGTTATTTTTCAGTTACTCAAATGATGTGGTAAGAATGCCATAATACGTTAAGACAATTCGTTACCTAAAAATACAAATAATTTGATACTATTTGGGGGTGTTATGTAACAGTATGGAATTATGAGTCATTTTGTTTTCTTCCTTTGACTATACTATACATTCTATTGTTTTTATAAAACTAAGCACTTGTTACTTTTGCACTAGTTAAAATAGTAATTTATTTAATAAGTACCCACCAGGAGTCTCGTATATTCCAGTTCACGTGCAAAGCTCTAGGAGTGATTCCACAAACAAGTATCACGTCTCCTCAAGGATCTTCCTTAGGTCTAGAGAAACTTTGCAGAAATCAGTATGAAGACCTGAAATGAGGGTGAAAGCCTTACATGTAGAAGTAGAAGCAGATGGAGGTCTTGGTGTCCTAATTATACCATGTGCAACATGTGGGTGTTAATTGGCTACAAGCATAGCATGAATCCATAGTCCAATGTGGTTTATAATATCCCAATGCCCCCTGAAGCTACGTATCTAGAAGTTTGGCATCCAACCCAAGGGCTTGTGATGGTGTGGCTGTTTTGAGCTGTGGCCAGACTCCAGCTAGAGGACTCTGTTCAGTTCTGGGGAACACAATTTCAGAGGGACATTGGCAAGTGGGTGTCCTGGCAGATCTGGTCGTAAGAGGAATGGCAGAGGCAACCAGTGAGACTTAGCCAGCAGAAAGCCCTCAATTCCATGAGGAAGACCCATCCATTCCTTCCATCTCCTCTAGTCAAGTAAACAGAGGTTGAAAAAGAAGAAACCCTGTCTCACATCCAACTCCACCATCTCTTCTGAGAGAGATCCATCACCTTGTGGGAAAAGCACAACGATTTCTGACATTAAGGTGCTTGTATATGTCACACAAATCAACGCACAGAATATTTACTGCTTACCCATTGTGAGCCATATCTACTACACGATATGCACCAAGTAGAGTATTCAATCCTCACAACAATCCTGTGATTTGGGAATTATTATACCCATTTTGCGGGCTGTTAAACTGAGATACAAATTAATTAGTAGTGTTGCTACCAGCTTTTAAACCAAGATTGGGGACTCTCAGTGTCTGATCGTTGCACCATGCCATGCCTCTTCCACTGTCAACTGTGAAGAATGGAGCTTTAAGGAAAAGCCAGCCCCTGCCCTGAAGAATCCTGCACTCTGAATGCTGGCTGTAGCAGTGCTTCGCTGGAGGGAAGGTGCTAGCTTTGAGGGGGCTCTCCATGTGCTGTGTTCTCACTGGCAGCTCTTCTAACCTGAGACCCACTTTTCAGCATTGCCTTCAGACTCATTATGTCCTTCTTGGGGACAAGGACAGTGGCTTCTACACGAATATCCCCTGTAATAAAACTGTACCTAAAATACCCCCCTCTTCTCAGTTGCATTCATTCATATCTCCCTGCTAATTTCCTTTAGAGCACTTTTCATAGAATAAAATGATCTTATTTGTTTACTTGCCTATTGACCGTCTCTCCCTAAAAATGGAAGACCCATGAGACCAAATCCCTCTTATTTTACTCAAATCCTTTATTCCCAAGGTATAGAGAGGTCCTGCTATAAAGCACTCAATGCTATTAATTGAATGAACAAATGAATGAATGAATAGCACAGGAGGGACCTCAGAGAAGTAGGTCAGTCAATACCTGTCTTCCTTACCCAGAGGTAACTGTTTTATTCTCGCAAAAGACTTCCTGTCCCCAGGTGTATCAGCCTTAAATATCATTTGGTTTTTTTTCATAATTGTTCAAGTAACAGTCATGTTAAAATTGGTCTGTCCTTAGAAATTGGTTCAATTTTGAACTTACCACATTGTCTTATAATTAATTACCTGTGAATCTTCCTTCCATGGTAGCAGGAGCTATGTTTTATTCAACTTTGTATTCCCAGAACTTATCATACTTCTTGGCACAGAAAGTTTTATTATATATATATTTTTAGTAGATAAAAGAATGAATAGCAAGAAGACAGCTCAATTACCCTATAGAAGTGAATACTTTATTGTGCCGTGCTTTTGATATACAGATCTTTCTCAAGTTACGACGGGGTTAAGTCCCTATAAACCTGTCATAAGTTGAAAATATCAAGTCAAAAATACATTTAATACGCCTAATCTACCGACCGTCATAGCTTAGCCTTGCCTACCTTAAACGTGCTCAGAACATTTACGTTAGCCTACAGTAGGGCATAATTATCTAAAACAAAGCCTATTTTATACTAAAGTGTTGAATATCTCATGTAACTTATTGTGTCCTCTACTGAAAGTGAAAAAGAGAATGGTTGTATGCTTACAGAACGGTTGTCAGTGTATGGATTGTTTACCCTCAGGTCTGTGGCCGAGAGGGAGTTGCAGCTAGCTGTCACTGCCCAGCATCGTGAGAGAGTATCTGACCACACATCACTAGCCTGGGAAAAGATCAAAATTCGAAGTACAGTACCTACTGAATGCATATCACTTTCACACCACCAGAAGTCAAACCATCGTAAGTTGGGACCGTCTGTATTTGATACTGGTTAAGAACTTGAGCTTTGCCGTCTCAGACCCTGGAGCTGAATCCTCACCCTGCTCCTTTGACAAGGAGCATGGTTATTGTATGATAACTAAGCTGTAATATCAGCTAATATCCAACCAGGGAAAGAGAGCCGCTCTTGCTATTTCAAGTAAAGAGGGACTTAATGCAGGAAAATGTTTACAACGATGCGGAAAGGGCTGAAGGAGCAAAAGAGAAGAAAAGATTGTTACCCCTAAATCAGCTAGTTTTCTACCGGCCCCTGTGAACGCTGACCTATTAGCTGTTGTTACCGAATTGTGCCACTGCAGTCAGCAGGATCCCCGAAGCCGCCATCCCCCCGCCCCCGGAGGTCGCCGAACATCATCCGTGTGGCTGGAGCCCACAGTAGCCTGTCTTAAATCCCCCGCCCCTTGCTAATGTCTCTGCAAAAGTGGACAAAGACGGGTCCTCCTTCCTTCCACCCTCCGAGCCTCCCATTGGTAAAATTAAATAAGCTCACTGATGGTAGAGTCTGGGAGATGCAGTTTTCAGTCTCCAGCTCAGTGGTCCAGAGCAGCACTTCTCACACCCTGTCTTCTGGGGGGTCTGGTTAAAATGCAGGTGCTCGTCTTAGCAGATTTGGTGTCAGGTGATGCTAAGGCCTCCAATCTTCATACCACACTCTGAGTTGTAAGAGACCTTTGAGGATGCTCTCAAGGTGGCTGCAATGGTGAGTCAGTGACAAGCCAGCACATCTTGGGCACACATTTTTCTCTCTGAGCTTTGATTTCCGGTGAATAAAATCGAGATAACGACATCTGTCTTATTTTTCCCAGGTGCTGGTTAACTTCAGGCTGCCTCGTGATTCCTCAGAAAGTTACTGAAAAATAGAGATTTCATGTTTTTAACCCGGAGATTCTGACTCAATAGGTCTTGATTAGGACTCATTCTAATAAAGTTCCTCAGCTGATGCTGGTGAGCACTGAGGTTTGGGAAGACTTGTTTATCTCGTAGGATTATGGTAAGCATTAAATCAGGCATCATGCAAACATTTATCACAGTGCCTATTGCATAATAAGATAAATAACTGCTTGCTATCGTTATGATCGTTGTAATTATTAACTCTAACGGAGAAGATGAATGTGAAAGCATCTAGCCCAGTGCCTGCCACACGTGCCCCACAGTCCAGACTGGTACCCAGTGGGAGTGTAAAAATGACTTAGTAATTGACTGGGTGGCAGAACATGTATTTTCACTTTGACTGATTACAAAATATAAGACCACGTTTTAAATGATCTATAAGACACAGTCAGCATGTCGAGTGTGAAATTCTATGAAAAATACCAAATCTCATTATGAGGACATGGCACAAATGGCTTTCTAGGCAGATAGTTGGAAGGTTCTCTTCCTAGAAGGATGTCTTAAATCTGAGCAAGAGAATATTTGCCTTGAACCTTGGACCATGTTGGCAGCAGAGGGAATTCTGGACAACGTGGTCTGTTCATGCTCTTAGTCTGCTTCATTCCATATGACTCTGAATTTATAGATCTGATCTGTCAGGGATTTTTTTGGGTAAAATTACAAGGTGTGTC
This sequence comes from Neophocaena asiaeorientalis asiaeorientalis, assembly GCF_003031525.2. NCBI lineage: Eukaryota > Metazoa > Chordata > Mammalia > Artiodactyla > Phocoenidae > Neophocaena > Neophocaena asiaeorientalis. The sequence goes on from NW_020172779.1 coordinate 16,222,711, forward strand.
TTATTGTTTTCTTTCTCTGCTGTCTGGTGTTTTTGCTTAGGAGGAATGTTTTTAAGACTCCAGAATGTCAAGGTTGGGGTGAGGGGTGTGGGCGGGATCAATCTCAAATAGAATCTCAAATAGAAATTGTGTGTCATGTGCTTTTAAAAAAATCTGTAGAGTTTCTCCCAGATGAATGATATTAAAAATATACCCTGTGAAAAAAGTGCTTCATTAAAAGGCATGAAGGAATAATGAGTGGTAATAACACCATTTGGAACAAGATATTGTACAAAATATTTATTTATTTATTTTAAAATAATTTTTATTTATTTATCTATTTATTTGGTTGTGCCGGGTCTTAGTAGCAGCAGGTGGGCTCCTTAGTTGCGGAAGGCGGGCTCCTTAATTGTGGCATGTGAACTCTTAGTTGCAGCATGCGTATGGGATCTAGTTCCCTGACCAGGGATCGAACCCAGGCCCCCTGCATTGGGAGTGTGGAGTCTTAATCACTGTGCCACCAGGGAAGTCCCTACAATATATTTAAAAGGCAAAAGAAAAAGGGAAACCATGCAATGAAATCGCTAGGTTGACCTTGGGCAAACTTCTGCAGTAGAGTACATTCTGCAGCAAGTATCTGATCTTGCACTTCTATCTCATTATCCTGGTGAGGACTTTGCCCTCATTTTCAAGACCTGGTAGCTACTAATATCTCAGACAGATGAAGAAATATTGAAGGTGTCTGCACCGCATGCATGAGAGTCAAACAAAGGGGCTTGAATCCCAGTTTTCCCATTTATTAACTGGGACAAGTGGCTAGTTTTCTTGCATTTCAGTTTTCCAATGTATAAAATGCGGTTGAATGATTAAGCATATGAAGTACCTGGCACAGAAGAGAAGTTTACTAACTCCTAGGCATCTTTCTATATCCTTTATCTTGGCTCTTCCAATAGACAGAGAACTTCAAACAAATAACTTATCATCTTCGCTACCATTTCCTCGTCTGTTCAACAGAAGTGATAACCCACGCCCTAGTTTAATCATCAGGTTGTTGGAAAGTCAGGGATATAGGGGGACATTTTGAGAAGGACTGATCGCATACATGGGAGGCAACGGCACCATCTGTTTCATGGTTTCTCACTGCCCTTGAGGGAACAAGGGCTCATAGCAACTCTTCCCCCGACTAGTGTGGGTTAGTGACCCCACGTTCAGCCCTCTGGGAGCCTTCTCATTTAAGAACGGGAGATAAAGGAAAGGTTCACCTGGAGGAATAATTCATCATCAGTGGAGTACTCAAACTAATGGAGTAAATTTTTCTAGCTCAAGGCATTTTCCAAGGTCTTCAAATTAGACCAGTGTAGCTGACGCCATGAAACATACCCAGTTAGGTAACTGCTGACACACACATTTTTCTTTCTGTAAATGGTTTCCAAAAATTCACATTTGAAATTTCAAGCACAGTTCAGGGGAGCCCTATATTTCATTATTCTCAGGTAAAAACTTGAGAAAATGGTTTCTTTGCTAACACAGAAATGGGGAGTAAGTGCATAAAAACACAGAATTATGCATTTCTTTTAAGACTCCCATACGATAAAACTTTCCAAAACTATGTTTTATATACCACCTATTTGCTGTTATGTAATAGGATTTTCTTTCAAAAAAAGATTCTGTGGTGAAATTAATTCAGGAAACACTGAGTTAAAACACAGTCAGAAGTCTGCAGTATCTCTCAGAAAATTGCTTTATAAATTTATAAGAGCAGTTACAGTATTCAGCGGTCCCCACTCTTATTTAGCTATTGAGTTTCACTGTGAAACTGTGTCCCCAGGAAACTTGCTACTCAAAGTATGATTTCTGAACCAACAGTATCAGCTTTACGTGCAGCTTGTTAGATATGCAGACCCCCAAGCCGCATCCCAGTCTTCCTGAAACAGATTTTAGCAAGAAGCTCGGTGATGTGAGGACATATTAAAGATTGAGAAGCACTGCCTCGTGCTACTACACACATTGGCTACAAATTATGGAGCAGTGATTAGGTGCACACACGGGCTTTTCTGAGGATCCCTCCAAGTGTATAGATTGAATAATAAGCCAGCTGAATGCTAGAGATAGAAACCACCTTGGAAATCATCTACTTCAAAGGACTGCAAACCATCTTTTAGTGGCATTAATGGGATGTTCCATGGAAAACCCTATAAGAAGGAGAAAATAATCAGAACTCTTCTGGTTGAAGCCAGGGATGGCTCCTTCTCTCCTGACACTCCTGGTTCTTCATATGTTGAGTAATTTAAAAATTTCGCCCTGGAGATGTTAATGCTATATTTGAAGATCCTAGATTTGATTACTTGTGTGTTTTGTTTAATCAGGCACTTAATTTGATTAGACTCAAACAGCAAACTCTACCTCTTGGGTGGTAGTTCAAATTTAAGCTCATTTGTTTTCTTCTTAGCTGGAATTTGTCCCATACTTGCGTAGTTCATGAGTCACCCAAGAGATTGGGAAGTTTATCCTTAGAAATTCAGGCTCCCCTTTCTGTCTCCCTCCTTCTAATTATCTTCCCTCACTTTCTGTCAATGTGGTCACTCCTACCTCTGTCCTCTGGTTTTACAGCCCAGAAAGGTGGTAGATTTCATTTGGTTTTGATCTTAGAATATTTAAGAAATGTTTAGTGAGGTGTTTTGCTTTTTTGCTTTGCTTTGTTTTTGTAGACATGCAAAATGGCACTGCCTCTGGCTTGACTTCAAGTCACTTGCTCCTTGCCGTCCTCTTTCCTCTAGAATGAGTCTGCTTCTGGTCCCTCTCCAGTAACTCTAGGTCACGTTTTATCTTTTTCCTGCACAACTGATTGTAGTTATTTGTGAGAGAATCATGGCTGGTAGGAGGCCCCCCTCCTTTTTTTTTTCTTTGAAAATGCCTTTATTTCACTAAGTATAGAATTTTAGCCTTCTCTGATCTCCTTTCACTTCTTTTTTTTGTTTTTATTTTATATTGGAGTATAGTTGATTTACAATGTTGTGTTAATTGCAGGTGTACAGCAAAGCGATTCAGTTATACATATACATGTATCTATTCTTTTTCAGATTCTTTTCCCATACAAGTTATTACAGACTATTGGGTAGAGTTCCCTATGCTATACAATAGGTTCTTGTTGATTATCTGTTTTATATATAGTAGTGAGTATCTGTTAATCCCAATCTCCTAATTTATCCCTCCTCCACCACCTTTCCCCTTTGGTAGCCATAAGTTTGTTTTCTAAGTCTGTTGGTCTGTTTTTGTTCTCTAAATAAGTTCATTTGTATCATATTTTTGGATTCCACATAAAAGTTATATCATATAATATTTGTCTTTGTCTGAAATGGGCAGAAGATCTAAATAGACATTTCTCCAACAGAGACGTACAGATAGCCAAAAAGCCCTTGAAGAGATCCTTAACATCGCTAATTGTTAGAGAAATGCAAATCAAAACTACAATGAGGTATCACGTCACACCAGTCAGAATGGCCATCATCAAAAAGTCTGCAAACAATAAATGCTGGAGGGGGTGTGGTGAAAAGGGAATCCTCCTAAACTGTTGGTGGGAATGTAAATTGGCACAGTCACTATGGAGAACAGTATGGAGGTTCCTTGAAAAACTAAAATTAGAACTACCATATTATCCAGCGATCCCACTCCTGGGAATATATTTGGAGAAAACCATAATCTGAAAAGTTACATGCACCCCAATGTTCACTGCAGCACTATTTACAATAGGAGCTCCTTCCCATATCCCTCCTTCCCCTTCCCTCTATAAATGCCTAAAGCAAGCTCTAATCTCGTAGTTTAGTCAAATCATGACTCAACAATCTATTGAACCAAGATTTTATGGACAGTATAATAGTATTGGGTGAGGGATGCGGAGAGGACAGAAGTTCAAAATAGGATAAAACCTTTAGTGTTTTAGTCTATTCTTCTAAGAGTTGGGTTGGCTTAATATTTCATCTTAGGTTGGCTACGATCCAGGGTGATAAGTGTTCTTTCCTGGGAGACCAGTAAACGGGATTCTATTCCCAGTTCCATCATTAACTAACTATGTAGCCTTGTATACATCATCTTACTCCTCTGGGACTCAGTTTTCTCATCTGAAATAAGAGCTAGTTGTTCTAGGGAATCTCTGATTTCCTGTTACGTTTAATGCTCTTAATGCTCTCTCATTTTACCAAAGTGGCCTCTCTAATCCTTGGACCCCAGATGCCTGGAGAGTTGTAATGAGGGTATCTTTCCGCTCTTGATTTTTCACATTCAGGGTTATTAAACACAGCATCATACTGTGAAGACACTAAGAAGAGGTCTTTTGTTCCTCAGAGCCTAACATACAGCACATTGGTTCTTCTTCTAATTGGGTTCAGGTCATTCTGAACAACCTCTTACACTTTCAGAGTGGGATCACAGAAAGCCTGGCAGACACAGGGGATTGCATAGACATATGGGAACAAATTCAGGCTATAAACCTGAGTTCATTTATGAGGCAACCAGAGCTCAGGATTAAATACAACTTAATTTAGTTCTTCATGGAGGGTATGTTTTGAAGTCATAAATATCAGGGTCTATATCCTATTTCCCACCTAAGAACTGTGTGTCTTGGGCAACTTATTTCCACTTTCTGAGCATCAGTTTCCTCAGGTGTAAAACTGAAATAACAATCTCTATAGTTTATGTAGAGCTATGAGGACACAATTAGTAACATATTCAAAAGATCTAGTACAATGCCCAACATGTAGTATTTTTTTTTTTTTGCAGTACGCGGGCCTCTCACTGTTGTGGCCTCTCCCGTTGCGGAGCACAGGCTCCGGACACGCAGGCTCAGCGGCCATGGCTCACGGGCCCAGCCGCTCCGCGGCATGCGGGATCTTCCCGGACCGGGGCATGAACCCGTGTCCCCTGCATCGGCAGGCAGACTCTTAACCACTGCGCCACCAGGGAAGCCCTTCTACACCATTCTTGACAGTCTGATAAAACTATGCTTGAACAGTTACAGTCTAGGAAACAGTACTAACCAAGGCATCAGTTCCTACACTGGACAGCTAGTTATCAGTAGAAATCTCTGTGTCTCATGAACAAATCTGTTTTTACTTCTGCCTTAAGGTGCTTCAAATAAGTGATGTAATACTATCTCCCTCCAACCATGCTGCAAAGTACTAAAAACTCCCTGAGGTTGAACATCCTCAGTTCTTCTGTTTTTATGTGATGTGTTTTAGTCTATTCCCTGCCCCCTCTCATACGGTCAACTTATCCAAAATGGGTCAAATTATTATAGTTAAACACAATAAATCAGGTGTGTCTACCAGCACATAACAAAATACAACTGCTAGTTCCTTCATCATTTTACATATCTAAGAAAATATTTTAAATATTTAATCTGGGGAAATTAAATCAATGTATGTGTAGTGAACATGTATGGTTTGCTTCCCTGGAGTATTTTCCCACTTCATGAGGCAATGGCCTCAATTGTTATTTGGAGATGCCCACTCCCCCACTCTCATGTTGTGTGGTTTAAGTTAAGCTCACCCCTCGTCCCAGAGAAAGAGGATATGAAACATACCCACCCCATGATAACTGGCCCAGTGGGGGGCCCACGACCTAAACCGATCCAATCAGAGTGAACTTCATGACTTCAGTTGGTCACACTTCACATGGTCGTTTTTATGCTGGATTTACACGGAGTAGGATGCAGCCTAAGAACTGCATCGAGTTAGGTGGTGCCTCTGAGATCCTACTGGAGAATGAGATCAGTGCAGAGAAAGCAGAGCCAAGACCCAGAGAAAAAGAGAAACCCAATCCTGCTGGCATTGTTCAAGTACCTGTGCAACCACACCTGAAGTCAAATTGATTCCTGAAGGCAAGTTGATGAGTCACACAAAGCAATACATTCCCTTCTGTAGTCAAGTCAGTTTAAATCAGGTGTTTTATCACTTTAGACTGAAATAATCCCAATTAGTAATAGACTGGAGTCCATTCAAGATCTTGGGAAAGAAAATTAAAGATTGTCTTGGTTCTGGTGCAAGTTTATAGGCAATTTTCTGAGTCTATTTAGACTTGGATAAAACGGGTACTTCATGTCCATTCTCAGAGGCAATCCAAAGATGTGTCCACAGAGACCTTCAAGAAAACTTGTAAGAATGGCATTCATATAGGCATATTAGTAACAGAAATTAATCCTGTCTTTCCTTTGTTGATGGATCAAATATATAAGATTGGAAGATGCTACATGGAGGCAACAGTGGACTGCCTCTCAAGAACTGGAGAATAAAACCATTGTACTCTCGGAACATAAGCTGGTACCTAATACATAATGTGCCTTTAGGAAATGTGAATTGAATGAACAAATGAGTGACTGAATATATTACCCTACAACTGCTCATTTTTCCAAACCTAGGTCTTCGGAATCAATACATATTCAAAGACAGAGAAATGAATACGATATTTACCCAGCCCACAGCCACCAGGAGGAAGCTTTATAATCTACTTACATGGTAATCCCCAAGGTACCCATGTGGATGATCTGGTGTGCGCATCAGGAGAGGGCAGTGCCCTGGCAAAGAGGGTGTCGAGAAGATCAAAATATAGTTATCCATGAGACAGCAAAGCCACACCTACAATGCCCCTGTTTTCTCAAAGCCCTCTCTCACCTCCCAACACCATCTTACATCCAATGTCTTAGAAGTCTGAGACAAGCAAAGGAGTGGGAAACTCAAGTTCTCTCTAGTAGAGCATCATCTATCTGCTCTTGAAAAGCTCTGGGCCTCGTGTGTCAGTGCAACAGCCCTTGGCTAATTACATCGGCTTTCTCTGACACAGAAGACTGAGTGAATTTTTACAAATGGAAATAATAAACCCAGAGGAAATATTATGAAAGTGAATGTAAACATTCAAATTGAATGTAATCATGAACAAGTCACAGCTTAGACTAACGGAGAATACATTATGCTGGAATGCAGACCTGGCTTTGTTCCTCAGCGTGACTGCAGGGCGGGGGTGGTGGGAAGGGATCCCCACGGAAGAGCCCACATGACTCTGGACTTTAGATATAATTTGATGAGCCATCACAAAATTGACCTCTGAACTTGACCATGAACGCAGGTCAACCACTTGAGCTGGAAAATAATAAAAAGTATATAACTTCTTTGCAGGAGCCATACATTTCTTGATCAAAAATCTCAGTTTTTCCCCCCCTCCACTCTTTTCTGCTAATTCCTTGAGCTGCATCTGACCCAGATTTGCTGATCTAAATACCATCATTTTTTCCTCCCCAAGATATTGCCGAATAGGAATTTTTGTTTCTCAAACCAGGTCTTTATTACTTCTTTATCGTCATGATTGATTTTTTTCCTTTTATTTCTACTTAAATTGCTGGTTCAATTCAGTGACACCACCTTTTGGGCCAGTTATAGGCATTACCTGGAGCACATTCTCTTTTATCTAAAACACAAGAGTCTGGTAAAAGGTCACTAACTTTCAGACTTTGTTCTGAAGGATGTGTCTCGTTTACACATTTTCCCCTGTTTGTGTATCTGAGATGAATGTTATCCATGCTCTCTACATTTCCCCCACCCAATCTTTCAAAAAGGGTATTCAAGTTTTCAAAGAAAGTCCATCTCTACACAGGTAGATCATTTAAGTCACATTCCCCATCCTGAAACACACACACATAGCCACATAAAATCTGGCTTCTCTCACTTCTGCATTGTTTATATCTTTAGCTTTCAACTACTCATCCCAACCTGTCTTGAGCCGTACTAACTTTTGTGTGGACTTGACGCTGTGATCTCTCTTTCTCATCCTCTTAACCCACATGGCAGTAGGCACCCTGCAAGATGGCCTCCAATGAGTCTTGTTTCCTGATTTTCATGCTCTTGAATAGGGGTATAACTGAAGGAATATTTCAAAATGACAGAGTATGGCTTTTAAGGCTAGGTCATAAAAGTCAGTGTGGCTTTACCCTTGTCTTTTCTGGAATCACCCAGCCTGTGAGACGCCAGCTGCCATGTTATGAGGACACTCAAGCAACCCTACGGAGACATCACATGGCAAGGAACTGCAGCCTCTTGTCAGCAGCCAGCAATCACTCGTGGAGCACGTGGGTGCACCATCATCAAAGAGGATCCGCCAGCCCAAGGAAGCCTTCAAATGACTGCATCGCAGCCAAAATCTTGACTACAATTTCACAAGAGAGCCTGAGCCAGAAATACCCAGTCAAGCTGCTCCTGGACGTCTGACCTACAAAAGCTGTGTGAGACAATAAATGTTTACTGCTGTTCTAAGCCACTGCGTTTTGGAGTAATTACACAGTAGCAGACAACTAATGCGTGGGGACAATCTACGTTCTGCTTATCTAGCTTCGGCATTAGTTTTCTTGCTCAGGCTGAGATGGAAAACAAACAAGCAACAATTTAAGTACTTTATTTATCTTTCAGTCTCTATAACTTCAGTGAGTCATAATATGTATGCATTACTATTTATCAATTGAATAACTGGAATAAAATCATACCTATGATGCAGTTCGTATGAGAATTAAATAAGATAATGCATGTAAAAAGTTTATCGATGCCTGGCACATAGTTGACTCTAAAGAAATGTTATAACTAAAAATAATAATTATTATTAGTTATTATTATTTTATTACTAATATTCTGGTGCTCAGGCAATTAAGTTGTACAAGGTCCTGGTAGGTAGTAACAGGTCATGACTCAGTCCCAAGTCTATTTCATTCTGTTATCTGTGCTCATAATAATCAGTTGGGCTACAATCATATAATACTATATAGCACTGTGGAGCCAACCACTGTATTGGCCATTTGGGATGGAAAGGAATGCAACAAACATTCTTCCTCCTCAGGGTTTTATAGTGAAGTAAAGGCAACTTTACTCAAGACAGGTTGGGATGAGCAGTTGGTTTACAAGTATAACCAATTCTGAAAAGTGCCAGGATAGAAATCCATGCAGTGTGGAGTAAGGACACAAAGAAGAAAGTGACCAGTCGGCTAGTTGGGTTTAGTTTTACTTCCAGCCATTTTTGACCCAGTCCCAGATATCTGGTCCTCATCTTCCTCAACCCATTTCCTACAGGTGTCCAGCCAACCACACCAAACTGCTTAATGTCTCACATGCTCTCCTGCATCCTGACATCTCACAAACTAAAACGCTCACTCACTTTATTCAGAAACCAGCACGCTTCACAGGGGACTGTGGCTTCTGAAGGGCAGCGCTCCTAGGTCTGTGATGACCAGCTTTGGGACAAACCTTGGTGGATGCCCGCTGGTGGCCTGAAGCCCCTGTGGCTCCTTGTCTTGGCCTCAGCACTAAGTGGAGGAGGGAGAAGATGAACATTCCAATAGCAGGAAAATGGTAGATAGGCAGCTTTCTACCATTAAGAACTAGCACAGTGATGTGGATGAAGTTTCACCCTTGGAAGGACTCTCCTTGAAAGACCCACCTTCTCTAAGAACCTTCCTCCAGAGCCTCACTGTGGCTTAATCAAATTTAATTCTCCTGCCATAAAGAGAAAATGGGGGAAATCTTCTTATTCTTCAAAGGGGGCCCAGAAATTGAACATTTTGGTTTAGCTGTGAGTCTTTACTTTTAATACATGTAGCTTCCTATAGACATAGTGTGCTGAGCTAAAGAGTTTTCACATCCATCAGTGGCAGAGCTGGCCTACTCAGCCTTTGGTGGCCACTGGATAATTGCAAATGGGAACATCCCACAACATCATCTCCATTTTATTAAAAAAAAAAAAAAGACAGAGGAAATAAAATAACTTTGCCGAAGATTACTCAACTATTAAAGCACAAAACTGGTATTTGAATGCCAACTTTAAGAGGATGGAGAATTAGATTCTATTCTAGGATTAGTGATCTGAAAATCTGGATTTCTGTAAAAAGATCATTCTCCGATCCTTGAGTGAATGTGTATATCAACAATTGTTACAGAAGTATTGATTATTCCAAAATCTCATTTCTTTTCTTAATTATACTAGGTGGTAAATAATAAAATCAAGAATATGGGGCTTCCCTGGTGGCGCAGTGGTTGAGAGTCCGCCTGCCGATGCAGGGGACACGGGTTCGTGCCCCGGTCCGGGAGGATCCCACATGTCGCGGAGCGGCTGGGCCCGTGAGCCATGGCCGCTGAGCCTGCGCGTCCAGAGCCTGTGCTCCGCAACGGGAGAGGCCACAGCAGTGAGAGGCCCGCGTATGGAAAAAAAAAAGAAAAAAAAAAGAAAAATATCTGAAAAAACTAAAAAGATTCCTCCAAAATACTGAAAATCATGTTCGCGGATGGAAAAGAATCTGAACGTTTCCCTTACCTCCTCTTCTTGCTTTGTGATTTTTTTTTAAGAGCTGATATCAGCTTTCATAATTAATTTGAAGTAGAGCACACAAGTTCATGCAATAATAGTAGGAAAATGCATAAATAAATTATGGGTCAGGTAAGACATTTCCTGTCTCACCATGAAGTGTATAATTAAAGCAGAGTGTTACTGGTGCATGAACAGACAGGCAGCACAGGGGGTGGAGTATAAAGTCCAGAATTAAACTGAAATATATTTCAGAATTTGGCATTTGATAAAAATGAAATTATAAGTCAGGAGATAAAAAGTGATTATTCAATAAATGGTGTTAGGAAAAATGGTAGTGATTTGGAGCAGAATATCTCAACCCTTATACCTAAAGAAATTTCAGATGATTCAAAGACTTATTTTTTTAATCATGTAGTTACTAGAAAAAATATACATATAAAATCTCAATGTACAGAAGGCATAAGTATGGCATAAAGTCCATACTCCCTGAAAATGTGATTAATTTGACAACACAAAAACAAGTCTGCACAGGAAAAAAACATAAACAATGAAAAAAGATAAGCTGAAAAAAGCACATAAATTAAGCACAGACATAAAAGGTCTATTCCCTTAATATATAAAGAGCACTGTAAATTGATAAGAAAAAAACAGGCCCTCTAATAGAATATATGGGCAAAGGATGTGAAATTACTGATGTTCAATGAAGAAAACTATAAATAATCCTTAAAACATTGAAAAATATATCATTAACACACATATTAAAAGAGAAAAGCTATTAAAAGTATAATGTTACATTTTCCAGCTATCAGATGGGAAAAGATCCAATACTTTGAAAATGCACTATGTTGGAGAAGAAATAGCTTAATAAACATATTTATATATTGCTGCAGGAATGTAAATTAATACAACCTCTAAGAAAGGCAGGTTGGTGCTTCTCCACTTTTCTATCCACACTCCCCTTATACTTTCTCTGCAGTGTTTGCAGGTTTGGGGTGAGAGTTGAATTGCTCAAGGTGGGAGGAGCTGGGAACTGCCTTCAGATCAACCCTCCTCAAGATCGTTCCTCCAAATGAAAATGAAACACTGCCAATGTGTACCAGTGTCCAGTTATTGCCTATCAGGTGCACCCTAAAGGAGAGTAGTGAGGTACTCCAACATTTCTGGTACCTCCCATTGGCAAACGCCACCTGGCAAAGAGATCTAGGCAATGCAGTCTGCAGAGATAAAGCTCTGAGGGCACAGAACAACACAAAAAAAGGGCAGAGAAAGTATAAGGGGAGTGTGGATAGAAAAGTGGAGAAATACTCAAATTATTCTCACACTGGGGCTTCCCTGGTGGCGCACTGGTTGAGAGTCCGCCTGACGATGCAGGGGATGCGGGCTCGTACCCCGGTCCGGGAAGATCCCACATGCCGCGGAGCGGCTGGGCCCATGAGCCATGGCCGCTGAGCCTGCGCGTCCGGAGCCTGTGCTCCGCAATGGGAGAGGCCACAACAGTGAGAGGCCCGCATACCGCCAAAAAAAAAAAAAAGAAAGTATTCTCACTGACAGAAAGTTTTCGGTTTTGTTCTGGTTTTAAGACACTATTTTACCAAAGTTTCAATACCCCAGTATTATTCTACTATTGTGGTAATAGTCAATGCCTAAGAATTCTCACAGACAGAAAGTTTTCGGTTTTGTTCTGGTTTTAAGACACTATTTTACCAAAGTTTCAATACCCCAGTAATATTCTACTATTGTGGTAATAGTCAATGCCTATCTAGACTGTCACACATGTGCCTGTGTCAGTCTGTCTCTGAAGCTGCTATTGACACCCCAGGAACTCACCATAACTCTACCTGGGGCAGCTTCACTGAAGAGTGACCGCAAAACTGGGTTCTAAAAGACGTCAGAATTTGCCCAGGGCAGGAGGAGGAGAAATGGCTTTTGAAGAAGAAAAGCCTGTTTGTGCTATGTAAGAACATGGGGGGGAAAAGCAGAATGTCTTCCAGGTTGATGACGAACTCCACGCAGCTTTAACTCAGAATGGGATGCGGGGCAGAGAGAGGAGATGAGTTTAGATGAGTAGATGAGCAGATGAGGTTCTCTCGAGAAAAGCCTGGTAAACCCTTGTAAAAGAGATGAACATCTCCCCAGCTGTCTCTAACAGTGGGATAACTTCGAGATGCTCTGTAGAAAGTGTCCCTTGTTAAAAGTTTGGAAAGTGGTGCATTGTATCACTCTCAGAGATTTACAACACACGGTAGCATACTTAAAGCTCTGAGAAGCCTCAACAATAAAATGTCTTCAGTTTTATTTAATCCAGAACTTCAGATTTTTGTTTTCAGGAATTAAGCCAGAAAGTCAAAGTTTGCAGAGCCATACTGGTGAGGGCAGAACCTCTTTGCCAACACGGTGCTAGAGGCAGAGCCTTAAAGAAATGTTTAGTATCGATGTGAGCGAAAATGAATAACTTTCTTGAAAGAGTAACAGGGGTAGTGAGGGCTCTGACATCAGAAAATGAACCCTTACTGCCTATTTTTCTCTTTTACTGGAACTAGAAGCATCCGAAAGAGGATCCATAGCACCTGGAAAAAGAAATGAAAATTAGATTATGATAGACTATAGTCTTTATCTCTCTCTCAACGAAGAGGGTTTGCTATTTATTACATGTAGTTCTAGTTTGTTATATTAACACAAAAATTGAGCCTAAGATAATGACATGGTAAACTGCATACTGATTTCCGTTTGAGATGTTTCTTCCATTTGCTGTTTATTTTCTTCCACAGGGGTCCAGGCTAGATCGGGAAGTGGGGGGCAGGCTGAATAGTATCATTTGAGGGTCCGGAGATTAGAGGAGACATCTTCTTTCTTTCCTTTTTCGTTTCCTGTCCTCCTCCTGCAGGTCCCTCCAACATAGGCCATCTCTCCCTTCTTCCCTCGATTTAAAAGCAGCCTAAGTCAGATAGAAATGCGTGAAAAGATAAATCACCACCCCCCTGCTGAACACAGAAAGCTAAAAGGGAGAAAGAAATTGCACTTGCCTTTGCGCTCAATATATCAAAGTAATTTATGTCATAACCACTCTGCCTGCTTTCGTACCTATTCGGTTTTAAATAAAATCAATCTTTCCCAACCTGTAATAGCTTTCTTTGTAAGGCTCTTAGAAAAAAAAAGGTGCTGGAATCTGGTTCCATTAGAAGCGAGTTTGATTTATTGCCTTACAAAATCACTCATTCTAATGAGGCACAAGGTTAAGAGACATTCCTCACACACATTAAACAGTTAATGACCAGCAAGGAGCTGAGAATTAGGTGGTTGAGCTCACATTCAGTCCGGGCAGGGAAGGGTTAAGTGTGCAGCCTTTCAGACCACCGGAGGGGAGCAGCTCCAGAACTAGATGGGGTTGGAGCTGACTCTGAGAGGTGGGACTAACTGCCGAGACCAGGAGGGATTCCAGGATGCCCAGAGAATATCCTGGGGACCAACAAGTGGGTCAGACAGCGCCTTGTGGACATTTCCTAGCTGGGGAGGGAAGGTGACCACCATTTGTGAACACTTGCTGTAACAGTGACAAACATACCTAAAGAGGTTACTCTGTGCCTGGAACTGCTGTGTACTCATAACCACCCTGTGAAGTCTGTGCTATAATTTGCCCCCAGTTTACAGAAGAGGAAATGTATAAAGAGGTTAAGTAGTTGCCCAAGGTCATCACACAGCTAGTAAATAGCAGAACTGGGGCTTCCCTGGTGGCACAGTGGTTGAGAGTCCACCTGCCGATGCAGGGCACACGGGTTCGTGCCCCGGTCCGGGAAGATCCCACATGCCGCGGAGGGGCTGGGCCCGTGAGCCATGGCCGCTGAGCCTGCGCGTCCGGAGCCTGTGCTCCGCAACGGGAGAGGCCACAACAGTGCGAGGCCCGCATACCCAGGAAAAAAAAAAAAAAGAACTGGAATCAAGCCTGTCTAATTCTGGGTAACCGGTGCTTAATCATGCCACCCTCTGGCCTCCTGTCTTATCTACCAGATGCTGTGTATATAAGACTCCATTTTTGATCCCACATACTATTACCCCTTTTTTATGATGGGGAAGCCGAGGCTCCGAGGTTGAAGTGTCTTGCCCCAGCTCTGTCTCCCTGTCTCCAAAGCCCATGTTCTTCCTTTAGCAGAGACTTTCAAGTACTGTTAAAGAGGGCAACCAAGAAATAGCATCTCAGCCCCAAATACATCTACCACTGACGCTGAAACACATACAGCATTTTGTTTTGTTTTGTTTTTCTTTCCAGCTTGAGGTATGTACAAGTTCTACTGCAAAGAGCTGACTATTAGGCAGCATTACACTGAGAAAGAGAGAGAAATGGGTTTGGAAGTCAAATAGATGTGAACCTGAAGGAGACTCCGCTTTCCTTCGCAGTAGCTGTAGTTTGTTAGCTCTGGGCTAGTTATACTTTCTTGGCCTCAGTGTTATCACTGTAAAATGGCAACAATAATCCCCACTCCAGGGAGTCCTGGGATTCAATGAGATGAAGAAGGCAAAACTTTAGCACAGCGTGGGAAACACAGAAAGCACTTAGTAAATGGAAGAAGTCATCATTGTTATTGGTCATCTTTCTCACACCCTCCCAACCCTCCCTCAGGCCATCCTCTGGTGCGACCTCATCGGAGAGAGGAAGAGGAAGGGCATGATGTGCTTGCCTAGGGAGGAGAGATGTCACTGAAGGGAAGGAGACAGTTCTCGGGGTCTAAGGGCACTGGCCGTTTTACGGTTTGAGGTGGAAATTTGATGATGATGAAAGGGATGAAAAGATGATGAAGGGGAACTCTAAATTCATATTTTTAGACATTCATTGCTATTCTCCTACTACCTGGGGCTTTTGATAAATACATCACCTCTCTGTTTTCCACAGACCACATAGTCTAGGTGCTAAAGAGAGGGCGATCATAAGAAAACTCATCCACAGGCAAGTTAGCCAGCCAGATGCCAGCCAGCCAAGTTAGAGTTCTGTAAAACAAACTGAGGTGTAAGAAAATGCATAGTACCTGCCGGTTTTGTGACCACGGACTTAGAGTCTCCAGGTGTGAGTCCCAATATTTACTTCTGAACTGAACATAGTTGGTGCGGGATTCAATAGCTGAAGATTACCCATAAGTGACATAAACATCAAGAACAGACGGAAAGTATTATTTTCAATTAAATTCAGCAAAGCTGCACTAAGACTCTTCTGTGTCTGAGTATGTGCTAAACCCCTGAGAACTGAAGGAGAATAAAAACTATGGTGAAGGTTGCATAGAGTGTATTGTTTAGAAGGATATGATGAAGCCGTTAAGAGCAAACCTTGGAGCTAGATCTCTGGCTTCAGATCTATCTCTGTCACTCAGTAGCTGTTGAACATTAGCCCGTGTGTTCAGCCTCACTGTGCCTGCAAAAGAGTGAAAAATGGACTTCAAGAGGGTAATAAAGTCCTCAGAACAATTCCTAGCATACAGAAAGTATGTGTAAAAGCTAGATATTTTTATCACTGAATTTAAAGCTGGAAAGGATCTGAAAGATTAACTAATCCAACCCACTGATTCCACAGAGGAGGATTCTGAGGCTCAGAAAAGCAAATGAAAAACAAATTCCAACTGGATCGATGACAAATATATGACTTCAAAAGTAGTAGGAAAGTGTACAGAAACATATCTTTGTGATACTGGAATAGGGAATTATTTTTTAGACAAGAGACAAAAAGGTAATTCACAAAGAAGAAATTGATTAATTTTACTACAACAAAATTTGTGAGGTTTGGGGCTTTGAGCTACATGATATCAGCCTAACATCTGAAAAGGGGAAAGGGCTGGAGATTGAGTTCAACCTCATGGCCAGTGATTTAATCAGTCGTGCCTACATAATGAAATTCCAAAAAAAAAAACTGGTTGCTGAAACGTGGGTGGGCTTCCCAGGTTAACACAACTCTGGGTATATTGTTATGTATCAATATGCCTGGAGGGTGACACCCAGGGGAAGAGGATACGGAAGCTATCATTTGAGACCCTGCCAGACCTCACACCTCATGTGTCTCATCTTATGGCTGGTTTTGATTTGTTCCTTTTTTGCTATCACGAAACTGTAATCATATGTATAGCTCTTTCCTGAGTTCTGTAAGTCATTCTAGTGAATTATTGAGACTGAAGGGGTAAAGGGAACCCCCATAGTCTGAAATGAGGGCAGTCTTCTCCTCTGAAACTTGGTCTAACTCCAAGTACTTAGTGTCAAAATTTGCATTCCAGTAGCAATCACAAAAATGGAGATAAAAACAGAATGAGACAAAATGGTGATTAGTCAAGGTCATCCCAATGCCATCACTTCCACTCTTTCTGCCTTCAAATGCCTCCTCCCTTTTCCCTTACTGTTGAATTTCTCCTTATTCTACATCAGGCTCACAGAAACCTTTTCAACACTTAAAGCAGAGTCCTCTTCCCTGACCATCCCCTTTCCCTATTTTTCCCTGTTTTTCAGCATTATTATCTCAAGCAGTATTTTACAGCCCACTTCCCCTAGTAGACCAGGAGCTACTGTGGACTTGACAGTTTCTGAGTGGCCAGTCTTTGTAGCCAGCACCTGGGTTCTCAGCGCCTTGTTGCAGGAGTTCAAAATGGTGGAATAAATACATACATAAGAACACAGGTGCTGAGATGAGTCTTGAAGCTGGCATTTAGTAAGGGTCATGGCAACTACTGAATGAGGCGGCAACATACTTATTCCTATTCCACAGGTAAAAAAATCTGAGGCTCACGGCAAGTCCACGACTTTAATCTCACCATAAAAGAATCATAATTTAAGGGTTGTTTTATTCACATCTGGGTCTCCAAAATCTAATATTATCTTGGCACACAACACTCAAAAAATAAATTTTAATTAAATGAAAGAATGAATTCATGAGTTAGGGGAAATTGCTGGGTCAGCAGAAATGGGCATTTAATAGATATTGCCAAGTTGCTCCTTCAGAAAGGTTTATATTCTCACCTGTGTTGCCTGCATTAGGACCCTCATTGTGAATCAATGGTGACAAGATAAAAAAATTATTTCAATATATTTTAACCTTTTCAAAGAACAGATATTTTGGCTTTGCTGATTTTCTCTTTTCTGTTTCACTGATTTCTGCTTTTATCATTATTTCCCTCCTCCTCTGTATTTGGGGTTTAGCCTCCTCTGATTTTCTAGCTTCTTACATTGGAAACCGGTCATTGATTTTCAACCTTTCTTATTTTGTAGTGTAAGCATATAAAACTGCAAATTTCCCTTTTCATTCACTTTAGCTGCATCCCACTTTTAATATATTGTGTTTCATTAACATTCATGTTCCTGTGTTTTTAAATATCTAGTAATTTTATACTGCATTCTGGACAACGCATCTGTGAAGGATGCCTTGCAGGGATTCTAGATTACACCATCTTCCTCTAAAGTGTGGTGACTTCAGTTCTTGTGGGCCACCAGTTATTGGAGAGTCGTATTGACACTGTCAAGCCTTCAACTGTTGCTTTTATAGGTGAGTCTATTTCAGTTTTGTACTTAGTTCTAGGTTGTGACCCTTACACTAGAGCATGAGGCCTAGTGTTCGGGTGACTCCTCCACCATGGTATCTGTGATTTTAGTTGGCTCTATATCTCTGGAGAATCCTGAGTAATACAAAGTTAAATGAAAAACTTTAATTTATATGTACTTCATAATCCCAGTTTATCCTCACATATATGATCTTATTCGCTGTTATTCTGCAGGGGCCCTACTGATGTGCTGGTGAGGCATGGGGGCGATGGGAAGCCTTCTTTAGTTCTACGAGTAGGTCTCAGACTTCTAGTGAGTCTGTGCTCTTGGGCTATGACTTTCACCTGTGTTTTTCAGTTTTGTTTTGTTTTTCCCCTTAGGAGGAACAGAAAGCTCAGAAAATGCTGGAGTTATTATTTCCCTTCCCTCGGATCAGTTAGGGTCTATTAAACCCCAGTAGGTTAGACTCTGGTTAACTAGTTTCTCCTAAGTCCCCTACTTACAAACGAGCTCTGTTTCGAGAGCGTGTTCGTAAGCCCAATTTGTTCGTCTAAGTCCAACAAAGTTAGCCTAGGTACCCAACTAACACAATCGGCTATATAGTACTGTGCTGTAATAGGTTTATAATACTTTTCACACAAATAATACATAAAAAACAAACACAAAAAATAAAGATGACATTTTTAACCTTATAGTACAGTCCCTTGAAAAGGACAGCAGTACAGTACAACAGGTGGCATCCGGGGGCATGTTCTCATCTTTGAAAGTTTGCAACTTGGAGGTTCATACATAGGGGACTTACTGTACGTTTCCTCTTTCCCTGCCAGAGCACAGGGGAATTTTTTTTCTGATATTCACTATGAGACTCTGATAGGGTTCCTAGAGGTAAAACTCACAAAAGTGTGCCCCCCCAAGACTAGGGCCCCCAGGAGTTTTTAAGCCTCCAACTTGTTCATCCTGAGTCTCCAACATTTCACCAGATTAGGTTTTCCTACTCCCATACTGGGTTCTGTGAAGTTTCCTGCCCCTGGGCTTCTGCTCCAGTGAGTTGTAATTCTCTGTAGTCACCTGTCTGTCTCTTCAATTTGCGGGGCAGCGGTCTGCCCTATGACCTCAGTTCTCGGATGAATCTAAGAGGAGTTGTTGATTTCCAATTTTTCAGCTTTTTCTTGTTGTGTGAATGTGAGAGGTGAGTCCCAAGTTCCTTTCATGCTTTACTGGAAATTGGGAGGCTGCACTGGTTTATCATTGAAATAACTCTACCAGTTAAGGAAGGCTCATGGCATTACACCCTATTTATAGATATGAAAACCTTGGTACAGGGATAATACCTTGCTGTAAAATAATAATAATGATAATGATCCAAGCTACGATTAGAATAGGAAATTCAGGGCTTTTTGCGCTGAAACAAGCCGCCTGTTACCTGCAGGTTGAGTGACACCATATAAGTCATCTAAGTTCCCTAAATCTCAGTTTTTGCATCTGTAAAATATTTAAAACGTCTAACAAATTTTATCATTTTATATTTGGTCTAGATAGTTTTTATAGCTCTCCCAGATCTCATGGTGAGAGGAAATGGCTTGTTACATACAATTCAGTTCAGTGATGTTTTCCCCAAATCTGCAGCTTTAATAATATGACTAGGCACCTTATAAATGGAAGTCACTGTGTCTCATGTACGTGGAGGGGGAGGAGTGGGGGGCAGGTGCAGGGACTGCAAACCCAGCTCAGCCCACGTCTTAAAGGGTCATGATGTACGGAGCTGCCTGGCAGCCCTGGCTTTCTCTCTTTCTTTTTAATCATTAACCATGTGAGAAAAGCCTTCTTATTTTAATCTTCAAGGTTGCAGGAAGTCTTCCCATCTGTAACTGCTTGGTTCCCAGATGGAAGCCAACAGAAGTTCTCTCTGCTGTAGCCCAGCCACACGATGCCTTTGACAGATCTTTTTCTAAAAACAGAATTTGCTGTTTCCAAGGAGCAATGGAAGGGACACTCGAAGCAGAATGCCAGTCCCAGAGGGTGTGAAGATCACACTCAGATGATCTCAGTGTCTGGGTGCCAGCTGCAGGGATGTGAGGACAAGCTGGGTTTCGAGTTCCAGATAAAACTAGCGGTAGGAAGAAGAGACTTGGATTTGAAGTAAGGGTGTTTGTTTGGGTTCAAATTCTGCTGAGAGCTGTGTGAACTCTTAGCAACTTGCTTACCCCAGAGCTTCAATCCCCTCATCTATAAAGCAGGGGAGTAAACCCAAGTCACAGGTCTTTGCCAGTGTTTGAAAGAGTGCAATAATTTTAAATGTCTTCCTCAGTGCCTACTACCTGCTTCCTTCTCCCTCCTTTCCTCCCCATTTCCTCCTCTCCTCCTTCCTTCCTGCCTTTCCTCCTTTCTTTCTTTCTTCTTCCTTGTTAGACTACTTCCTTCTTCACAGTGATGCTTTCAGGGAGAAGCAAGATTAGAATAGACCAGGAAACGTCTTAGTGAGTTGCCTCCCTTGATTAGACATAGAGTTTGGGACTTAAGGTGGGAGGAGGAAAGGAGTGTGTGTGATGGTCTACTGGGGCATCTCAACACCAGGATTACTGGCTGAACAGAGGTCAGGAGAGCTGGTCTGGTTGTATCGTTTTGGGCAAGTCTGAACAGTATGCCGTTTCCTTGTCATCCGTGACAAGGGATGAACTATACTGACTTTCTCCATGTGATTTCTGAGAATCAAGAAAATTAATAAATATAATGTTTTGTTTTGTCTGAGAAAGTAGAAACACACTATGCACAAATTATGTTTTATAACTAACATCTATCAGGCCACAAGTCTCTGGCCTAGAGTCAGGGAATGTCAGCATAGGGAAGCCATTCAGAGTTAATCAGGTACGAAGACAGAAAAACTGAAGTTCAAAAATTCAGATTCAATGACTGTTACTGAATTGTCACTCAGCACTGTCACAGTCCCGATCTTTTCTATATGGGCTGACCCAATCTCAAAACCCCTCAAGTGTCAGGATTTGTCTAGAAATCCAAGTGCTAACTTACCTGAAGAACTTAGAATCTTGATTTTCCAAGACGATTTTGTTTTCATATGTTTCCATCCTTGTTAAGAGTCATGGCTTAAGCATATGTTTAAATGCATTTTTCCATTTTTATCCGTAAGTATTCCATAAGAATACATTTTGATCATAACTATATTTTTAAAAACATAACAATACAGGGGAATTCCCTGGTGGTCCAGTGGTTAGGACCCCACGCTTTCACTGGCCAGGGCCCAGGTTCAATCCCTGGTCGGGGAGCTAAGATCCTGCAAGCCGCATGGTAAGGCCAAAAAAACAAAACAAAAAAACCCATAACAATAGTATTATCATACTAAACAAACTAGCAGCATTCTTTAGTATCATCAAATATAGAGTCAATTCCAATTTTGTGTCTATCTATCTTTCTATCTAATCCATCTGCAAGTTACTTGTTTAAATCAGGATACAATGTCCACCTATTTCATTTGGCTGACAGATCACTTATAAGCTTACCCTCCATCTTCAACACCCACCCTGGCAAATTACTGTTGAAGGAACCAGGTCATTTATCCTCTGGAGTGTCTCACAGTCTGGATTTTGATGGCCACTCCCCATGATAACCATCAACATTCTCCTCTGTCCTCTATGTTTTCTATAAATTATAGCTGGATCTGAAAGCTTGATCAGAAACAGATTTGATAGTTTTGGCAAGACTGCTTCACAGGTCGTGTTGTGTTATGCTATCAGTGGACACATCATGTCCTATGGCCTCTTTTATGATGTAAGCAGCCACCTGTGTTCAGTGCCTAGATTCATTACAGCTTGCAAAATGGTGATACTCTATTCTGTCCTTTGTTCTTCATGTATTAGCTGGAATTGTTTTACAGAGAAACTTTCCCTCATCAGCCATCTGGTAATTCATTGATACAGTCATAGAGTAAAGGCAGAATAAGTGCTTGATGCTTCTCCTTTATCAATTTTCAAATAATGAGTTGACTCACTGGCATCTATCAACATGTAAGCTATTAGGGATATTGTTCTATGTCACTGCGAACTCAAGGATTTGAACATATTGGGTGTCTCATTCCACTGACTTTCCCTACTGTTGTCCAAATGCCTCATCTATGGCCAGTGGGAGCCTCTTCAAGTTGGGTCCCATGTCCTTTACATACTACCCTAGTAATTGGATGACTTTCTTGTCTTCTCATTTGAAATGCTTAAAGCTCACCTTGAACATTTCCAAGAACCTCTGTTTCTGCTCCTACAAGAGACCCACTTTAGGGCAAAGGACACACATAGATTGAAAGCGAGGGGATGGAAAAAGACATTTCTGTTTCCTTTTAACAAGAAATAGTATTTGTAAACCACAATCTGGGCGCTAGGAATGCTCATTGCCACTGGATGGGTGACTACTTCTATGCTTTTTCAGAGGACTGGGCTAGGAAATAATTTTTTAAATAAAATGCATTATAAATACATACTCATGGGTTTGACTCAAATTCCAGGCTTCAGGGTTTTTACCTAAACTTCTTAATTTACACTAGCTCTTCTTTTCTTACATGCTGAGAATACAAATTTTCAATGAGATCAGAAAAGATAGCACTGGAATATCACATAATTACTCATTTGCTTTATCACACAATATGCAAACAATCATCTTAAAGTAATAATAACGAAATATACAATCAATGTTTGTGATTCCTTATCATGGACGTCAAGCCATAGCAATTTATTATATAGGTAGTCTTATTTGCAATCTATCCTTCTCTTTCTCTCTTACATTTTCTGTTATTTAGCAAAAATTGTATTTTTGTCTAATGGTTACTTTTATATTATTATCTTTATAATAAACGTTGCTGTATAGTCAGTTCCCCAAAAGGAGAGATGCTCTGAAGATAGATAGATGATAGATAGATAGATAGATAAGGAAGAGTTCTCTCTGGCAAGGAGAAATTAACTCCAGACACTACTACTTACTAGTGGAACCTTGATTTAAACCCGAGTTCGGCTGCACTGGGTCTTTGTTACTGTGCGCGGGCTTTCTCTAGTTGCGGCGAGCAGGGGCACTCTTCGTTGCGGTGCGCGGGCTTCTCCTTGCAGTAGCTTCTCTTGTTGTGGAGCACGGGCTCTAGAGTGCAGGCTCAGTAGTTGTGGCGCACGGGCTTAGTTGCTCCATGACAAGTGGGATCTTCCCGGACCAGGACTCGAACCCGTGTTCCCTGCATTGGCAGGCGGATTCTTAACCACGGCGCCACCGGGGAAGCCCGAAAGCGCCCATTCTTTTTGCAATACCACACAACCACCTAAAGAGAAGATGTTTCATAATTTTTAGCCTCTGAAATATTCCAAAGGGCATTCTAAAAGCTTACACATATACCTATACATATATATATATAATATATGTATATTTATAGGTATATATATATATGCATGTACACATACTCATACGTTTACAGAAATAAATGTATATGTGTGAAAGATTTTATTATATTGGTAGACTGATGAAAGATTTCTATATCAAAACTATTTTCAGAAACAAAAATCTTTCTAAAACTTTTAACTATCAAGTGTCCATGTAGTCCAAGGGAAGTATTAAAAATCTCTTTATATTTATTACTTAAATATTAAAAATAAGAATAAAATAATTTCTCGTACTGCTATTCACATTCTTTAATCAACTGTACATCTGACTTTAATACAGCATCACTGATATTTTCTGAAGAATGTGTTTTTAAGTCTTATAGTTTTTTCATAAAATTGCCCCAAATCTCTTTTAAAGAGGCACTGCATGGACAATAAATTTGAGATTATGGGTTCCTAAAAATTGACTATTTTCAGAAGACCATTATAATTTTAATTGAGAAGATTCCCTTGCCATCGGTAAAGAGATACTCCAGTAAGTTCAGGGGAAATTCAGTTAAATGAAGAATATTCTCCATTCCATTTTTATACTCAAATATGGAAAAATGCTGGCATAAGTATTTTTATCAGTACAGCCAGTTTGCCTCCATACAGAGTACTTTTCTACAATGTACATATGTTTATAAGACAAGCTATATCAAATAAGTTGACTGCATTCTGATTCTCTTTGAATATTTTGCTAAATTTAGATTTGCAAAATTATAGGCTTTTTTTCAATCTTATTCCATTTTAGTACAGAATATCAATTTATCCAATTAAAAAACAGGAGTTATGTCAAAAGATTTTTTCTCTCAAATTGAACAATTCTAACATTTGAAAGTTAAATACAGCACACCCTTTGAGCTCTAATTATTCATTTTTTTCCAGTTCTTCACTTGTTTTTGCATTTTAACATCTTCTTATTGGCAAGCTTTGTGTTCAGTATCAGTAATTGCATTTGCTTTTAAGCTTCAAACGCTTAAGGTTTTCAATATTTTGAATAAAGACCCCCAAGTCGTTTTTTTAACAAAATGATACCACAATTTAGAGGACTTGCATATTCTAAAGTACTCTGAGACACTTAGGTGTATTTAGGAAGTAGTTCTTCAAAATTTCAAAGGTTTTTAAATTGGATCAAGTCTGAGTAGCAATGAAGGAAATTATATATATTAAATGGTGATAATTCTACCTCACTTATTTGAATAACATTTTAATTATGTAACACTGCAACCAATCTCAAGTGAGTGAAAAGAATGCTGCACTAGGAAAAGAGCAACCTGATGAATGGTTCCAACCAATTATAAGCTGTGTGACTTTGGATAACTCTCTTAACCTTTCTGAACCTCAGTGTTCTTATTTGCAAAAGGCGGCTCATAACATGTGAAATATGAGTGAAAAAAGATAATGTGTTTCAAAGAGTCTTTGAATTGCAGACAAGCTTTGATGAGCAGGAAAGATTTTCTCTCCAGCTAAACCTGTATCGCCAGGCTCATCTCCCATCACCATCTCGGTGTATTTCCTCTCCAGGACACTCACATGCCTCCAAACATCATCTATTCTTTTACACACCTAGGCTGAAACACATGGGAACATTTTTTTCCAGCCCCTTATGGGGAGAAAGTCTTAGCCTCAGCCCCGCCTTTCCCAGCCATGGCATAACTTGTCAATCGCATTGGTCAATGTTCGAGGTGTTTGCTAAGCCACATTCACTAGGAGGTGTCATCACTGCAGTCAGGCACACTCACGCCTTCTCTCTCTTACAATTCCTACCCGGATGTGGTAAGCAGACCTTGTGGTAAGCAGACCCTGGTCTCTCAGGGCAGGCTGCCTGTACAGTGTTCTCCCTCTTCCAGATTCCATGTTGTTAGATGGGTAATTGGACCCAAGTCCACTTGAATACCGTCAGCCTCTCTCCACAAATAACCTGAGTACGCAGGTGCCAAGAATCAGCTATGGTTTGGGGACAGGGAGGATAGTGAAAAAGGGCAGAATGAAGACCCCATCATTGCCTTGAGCCTTAGCTGCTTCCGCCGATGCAGCCTTGGAGAGTGACCCCTGAACTACTGGCTGTTGCACGCTGTGTAGCTCGTAATAAAACGGTTTTGACTCCTAGACATGTATCTGTCTTGGAAATGCAAAGGAGGCTCTTGGGATGATTGACAGGGCAGGACTCAGTCACTGCTGTCTGCTGTCTGTCACAACACCACCTGCAACCCTCACCTCTAGTGCAGTCAGTCCTTCCACTCTCCTGTAAAAGGCCAATTCCAAGAACCTTCCCCCAACTCCCCAGTTCAGACTTCCGTGCCCCCAACCCGGTTGTCATGGCACCTTGCTCATACCTCCAATGCAGCCTACATTTTACTCCCTGGTATTGCACTGATTCGTGTACTTGGCACTGCCCTCTCCCGTACTTTAAATCCCCCAGGAAATTTCTATTCTATGTGCATCTCCTGAGCTCCCAGAACTGCCTAGGACATAATAGGCCCTCAATAAATGTGTTGAAGGAACATTAATTGAACATTACCCGAATGCTACCTGCCTTTATTCCCCAAAGGGGAATACATATCTGTCGCTTTCATAGTTTACATCTTGAGAGAAAACTGAAAAAAGAGGCTTTCTGAAAGCATATCAGAATTCTTGATCTAACTTTAAAAAGCCTGCAGCCATTGTAACATTTCTTTTCCATCTTCCCTGAGAATCTTTCATAACTTCAGTGGACTTTATTCAAGCTTTTAAAGGTTCTGTGCTTTCCCCAGCACCACTTATCTTTCAGGAAGCTTCATAACGTCACTGCAGGTTTGTCGGGAGAAAAGTCTCCCATCGAGCTCCCCTGCCTGGTAAACAGCCTTCAAAGCCTTTGCAGTTGGAGTTTCCCATTGAGCTGAGCAGCTGAAAGTTCCCGTGTGTTAACCTCGGTTTTCCTGGGACCCGTGGCCAGCCGAGAGCACTGATTTGGGTGGTCTCCGCTTCCCCTTTGCTCTTTGAGATTCCTCAGCTTTTTGTCAAGGAATAGCTAACTGTTGTTAGCACTGTTCTCAGAACTTTACATGTAATAAAACCTGTAGTCCTCACACCCACCGTCTGAAGTAGGGGCTTGTTACTACCCGCATACTAGGGCATTGACCCTGGACACGTGCAGGACAGCTGTAAGTGGCAGGACTGGGCTCCAACCACCAGGCTCCCTTGTCTCTCAATCAGGAAAACACGGACTTCAGGGTCAGACAGATGGGGTTCCATGTGTGTGACCTTAGTAAATCATTTAGCTCTCAGAATGTCACAAACTCAGGCAGGCAAAAAATGTGACCTTAATTTTTTTTAATCTCTTGAATGTTTAAATGGGAGCATAATTTACAGTCAATGAAATACTCATTTCTTGTGTATCATTTGATAAGTTGTGATCAATAGACATTCATGTAATGCATATACTTCTCAAGATAGAGAATATGTCTGTCACCCTCAGAAAGTTCTTTGAACACTTTCCAAGTCAACCTCCACTCCTCCTATGAATCATTATTCTGTTTTCTCTTACCTTAAATAAATTATTTAATTTGTTACCTTTAACCTAACCTAATTATTCCAAACTCTCATTCTATGTAGTATCAAAAACATAATCTCAGCCAATTCAGGCCTTTTCCCATTCTATTTCCCTGAGATTTTATATAACATTTAGAGGTGAAGGTTGTGCTACGTTACCCCACATTTTCTGAGATGGTGGGAGGTATTCTCATGGTCACTTGTCCATGCTGGTTTCTGCTGGGACATGCCTGGCCCTGCCTGGTCCTCGGTGTGGCCCATGTAGGTTGCGCCACCTTTTTCTCCAGCATCAAGGTCTCTTCAGCCTGGACGCCTTCTCTCAGCTTCACCAGGGCCTCTCTGAGGACACGGGAATATCTACAGCCCTGCAGCTACAGCCCTGCACACACAGCTGAGTGGAGGATTCTTCAAAGTACTCGCAGGCCATCTCTGCCTAGATCAGCCCTGAACCCACATCTTCTCTGGTGTGCCATCACCTCCCCCAGGCACACCTGAGAAAAGCCACCTCTACACCTGAATCTCACACAGCAAAGAGGGTTATTTCTGCCATCACTCTTCTTGCTGGCTATGCAGGGAGTACAATAGCTGTACCTATATATCTACATATTCTGTAGAGCAAAGGGTCCCTTGTTTTCAGGGAACCCAGCACTTATTCTCTCCTTGCTCCCTTTAATATCCTCCTTAAATTCTGAGGACTCTTTCAGAGTCTCAGACACATCAAATATCTCAGTGACTTTTTGCTATTCCTCCCAAGCCATTCCTTTCCCCGAGGCAGCAAATGGATGAGATCTCCTTGCAGCAAGCAGGGTCTCAGCGCAGCAGGAAATCTGAAGAATCACATTTGTTAACATATTGAAATACCATCCCAGCACAGAGAAAAATGATAGTACAAGAGGACCACAGAGCTACTGCATTAATGAGCTGATTCCTCAAAACATCCACATCATTAGCATTTAGTAAATTGTCATTATTATACATCGTCTAGATACGGAAAGTATCATCAGATTAAACATGAACCAAATCTTTCACTGTGTGCTCTCTGGGTGTTGTCTGTAGATGGGACTAATGGGCTGTTGGTGACACCTGGAAGGACAGTATGAATTTGGAAAGCCCTGAGCAGCCGAGATGGAGAGAGTGAGTGAAATGTGGCAGTGACATCTACAGAGTGGCTCAGATCATTGCTGGCAGCTGGAGTCCAAATCTGTGATAATAGGGGAACATAAAAGTTAATAAGCAGGGGAGGGAGAGCTGTATCCTGCTCCCTGGACACAGTTGCACCAGGATCCTTTTGAAGACTTAACCGCCAATGTACTTCTGGTCTTAGCCCCCAGGACAGGGAATACACTACGGTGGAAGGACCCAGGGCCAGACAGGTCTGGGTGTGAGCTCTACAGAATCAGCCTAGTGTCGCTAAGAGCTGGCCCCAAAGTCAGACACCCTGGCTCTGCCACGGAAGTGCTGTGACCTTGGGCAACTTGCTCCACCTCTGTTTTCCCTCCGTTTCCTAATCAATCAAATGGAAAGAAAAATGTGTGGGAGGGATGTAGAGAAACCTTCTCTTCGCCTGTGGTTTCCAGGAGAAATGACTGACCCTAAATCTCCTGGTCTCTTGCCCCATCCTCCCTCCTTTCCATCAGAGGTGGAGTTACCTGGTGGATGAACGACAGTCATTGGTACACATATTTTGTTTGAGTGGAGCTAACTTACCAAAAGTCCTAAGCACAAGCGTTTCCATCTCTTCTTGGTTCTTACCTTGTCTGGATAAGTGAAGGGACTTCGGCATCCATGTGTCCACTCTGCAGACCCCAAAAATCCATTGAGTGGGCTTTTCTAAGGACCACCCTGGAGACGGGAGCATTAGGCGGCCTGGTGTTGCCACTCATCTAGTCCTGTTCGCTAATTCAGCTTTCCTTAATATTTTAGCTGATCTAATGCCCCCATCATATTACATAGTTGCCATTCCTTTTTTTGTGGTGAGAACATTTAAGATCTGCTCTCTTAGCAACTTTCGAGTGTATAACGTTAACTATAGTCACCATGTTGTACATCAGACTCCCCAGCACCTGTAACTGCAAGTTTGTACCCTTAACCCACATCTCTTCACTTCCCCTTACCCACCCTCGGTCCCTGGCAACCACTATTCTACTCGCTGTTTCTACTGTATGATCTAACTTCATCTTCCAATTGCTGCTGACCTTGTATCCAGAAGAATTAAGCTTCTTATTGATTCTAAAAAACAGATACTTTAGCTGATCCATTACCTCTATCTGCTTCTCTGCTTTGTATTCCTTATTGGTTCCCTCAAACTCCTATAGTAACGGCTCCTCCCTTGCACAATCCCGGTGAGGATGAATTACTGAGATAATAAAGACGTAAAGTATCTGGAACATAGTACATGCTCAGTAAATGTTTGCTATTGTAATTATTATTACTATTTTTTTAATACTAGAATTGACGCATATATTTTGATCTATTCAAAAAACATAGTATATAACAATGAAAATAATGAATTATTGATACACAAAACCAATACGGATGATCTCACAGACACAGCATTGAGTGAAAAAGCTAGATATAAATAAAGTATCGGAAGTGTATTTTCATTTATAAGAAGTTCAGAAATTGGCAAAACCAATCCATGATGATAGAGGACTCAGAGTGGTTAGATTTATGGTGGAGTGTTCATTAATAGGGCTCAAAGTTATGCTATGGTAATTATTAATAGATATTTCACTTTTAAAAATCACATAAGCTCTCATTCTCTGTATCCTTGTCTGTAAAATGCCGTTAATAATTGTACAAGTTAAATAAGGAAATGTATATAAATCACATGGCACATAGCTGGCGCTCAGTAAACATTACCTCCCCTATCCTAGTTAAAATGTATTATTCTTAGAAAGGCATGTTGACTCTGCTCCATGTTTAGCCGACAGACAAGAGGAGAATGCTCTACAAATACTGCATCCCAGGATGGGTCTCCCAAATTGTATGTAACATATGTCCCCATCTGAGATAACTGACATGCTGTATACGCCTCTCTCAAGGTTTTCACCCATGTACTCTCTTCTATAAAGATTTTTGTAGATCACCTAATGTCCTATAGAACCATATCCTCCCCATTTTACCCTGTGCATAAAAGATATCTGTTTGTGTATTTTATCTCAGAAGTGGAGTGGCATTTGAAGACAGGACATCCAAGTTCCCAAACTGAGCCTGCCAATTACAGATCCTTGACCTATGTTTTGGTTGTTTTATATGTAAGATGGCTGTGGACGATGAGATGCAACTGGAGCACTGCACTGAGAAGTACGCAAGAGAATACACAGGAAGGTACTTGGAAACAAGAAAGTGCTATAGAAGCAACGTTGTGTTAAGAGTGAACCTAGGTTAATGAGAAGTGGGTAGCCATCTTCTCTGTGGGCACTCTAGTTTAAAATAACTCAAACCTGAAGAAAATTGATGCCATCTGTGCTTGTTTCAACGTGTGCAACCAACTGTCTTCTCCTGGTAAAGTCAGTTTGCAAGGCATCAGGAACTTTAAGTAACTCCATTTATGGAATTTACGGCTCTGAGGATATAGTTGCCATTATTATTATCCTTTATCAGGTTTATGCAATATGCTAGGGCAGAAGAAACAGGAAAGTTATTTAAGACAGAAACCCACCACACCTACTTCTCACTTCTAAGAGAGTGATGTAATTCATCTTCAGAGAAGAAGGTGCAATTGTTTGTGAAAGCATCTTGATGTGTTGGTGAGAAAGTGAAGCTCCCTAGGCTGAGGCCAAATGAGAAGAAAGGAACAAAAAGAGAGAGAGAGGACTTGCTCTAAATCCTACTGGGAAGGAGTTTTGAGCCTGGGAAATGAAGAAACAGAGGGAGACGCAAGAGTTTTTAGGGAGGGAAGAGAGAAAGGGAGAAAAAGAGAAGCGGAGTGTGGTAGACTTAGAGACCCAAACCGTATGACACCAGGAAGGGGTCAAAGAGAAATCAGTTGCTAGGAACTGGAGGGCAGTGATTCCTGCCATCCAATATGATGTTGCTACTGTTCTGTGCCCCTTAACGATAACCTGTAACCCCAAAGCCTTCCTTAAAAGTCTGTCATAACTAGTAGTTTCATAAAAGTGGTGCACTGGGGAAATTAAGAGAGAGAGAGAGAATCAGTAGCAAAATCCAACAACATGAGAAAATGGTGGGGAAAGAGGGCTTTTACTCCAGGACACAAGTCTGTGAACAGGGCCGTCTATAACCCTGGGGAAACCGGAAATGAGAGAATAAGCATGAGTATGTAACCCCCTGTACATCCGCAACCACGGAAGTCTCAGAAATTGTAGTGAAGGGACAAACTGTGTGCTGTGGGGCCTCAGATAACCATATTTAAATCTTTCTTTTTTTTTTTAAACATCTTTATTGGAGTATAATTGCTTTACAAGGGTGTGTTAGTTTCTGCTGTATAACAAAGTGAATCACTTATACATCCGTATTTAAATGTTAACGGCAAGAATGCCCCCAAAATATGGATAAGTTAAACTTGGAGGCGGATTTCTGGAATCCTCTGAATTGATCTCCATGTTTTCTAAAATTTGAACTGAGGAGGAAGCCCAGAGATCATCAGCTGCAACCACCTCCTTCTGATAATGAGAAAACAGAGACCCAGAGCTACGGGCAGCTTGAACAGTTCACTAGTTTACTGAGCAAGGTACACCTGATGAGTACAGTAAAGAGGTTTTATTTGCTTGTTTCTTGTTTCAGCACTGCCTCCCTCTGTTCCACTGGATCTCCCTCATCCTCCCCTTAACAGCATCTCAAGCGCATACTAAAGATTTTTACTTATTTTCAGCTACAATAACAGTTCCATTTTTAGATATCAGAAAAACCTACACTTATTACATCAACCCTTTGATCTCAGCATCCTCTTTAAAGCTCTTTCTTCTCCATGGCTCTGGCCACCAGGGAGGTGGGGTGGGAGGGAAGCAAGGGTAAGAGTCATGGTTGGTCCCATCAATACCTGCCTCCCTGCTCCTACTGTCCCCCGATTCCATCTGCCCTTCTGGGCTCCTCCAGTGTCCAACAGGAATGAAAGAGAAGAGGAAGAGGCAAACAGTGCCTTTTATTTTGCTTGAGTATCTGAGGCCCTCTTGATTGTTAAACGTCCTATCACGGCAGACATTCCAATGCAAGCTCTTTCTTGTGGGAGGATGTTGAGGGTTTTTGAGCATTGCAGCTCACAGCACAGGGGAAGCCTGTAAGTTCACCAAGCATCAAGTCAATCCACGCCATCGTGGACTGCTCCAAATTACTAAGTGTTCCTCATAATTGACTTAGGTTGGGGCACCCCATTCCCCTCCTATTTTAGGAGGTCTTCCACTTTTCAAATTGCCTTCAAAGCCACCTCCTCAATGGCTCTGCAGTCTTTTCTCCATGAAGAGAGATGCTCATTGGATCTGTACCTGCATTTCATGGTGAAATGGGAACCTCAGGCTGCATGGGGCCTTGCCACCCATGTGACCTTGGCCAGTGTACTCTACCTCTCAATCCCCTGGTTTCCTAGGGATTATGATCATAGTATTAACCCCAGTTTTGTAAGGGTTAAATGAATAAATATGTGTAAAGCTCTACGAGCAGTGTCTGGCCCATATATGTAAATGTTAGCTATTACTTTTATTATTGTCCTCAGCTGTGGGTCCTTAGCCAAAACTCTGAAGCACTAGAATATAACCTACTTGATATCTGTTATCACTCAGATACTTCCTAGTTCAACCACCTCATCTTCTATTGAGGAAACAGAGATGCAGAGGCACTGGGAGAGATATCAACCTTCACTGTGTTTTCCCTGTCTCAGTGTCCACAACATTCATTACCTGAATTCTATATTTTGGAACATGACTGCATTTGATTACAGAGTGTCTAACCCTTTTCTCTGTAATGGGATGCTGAATAAGACTTTTTCTTATTTTCTACCATTTAAGCCTTAGAACTGAGAACAAGGAAGCCCAAATTACCCCATATTCTACAGAGGACTGTAAACAATTAGGCTGGACTTCTCTCCCAGGCTTGCTAAGAGGTTCAAAACATGCCCTATAACAGCCTTCAAGCCTCCCCCTCTCCTCCCCATGCTGTAAAGGGGAGGAATGAAGAAAGGAACAGAGAGGGGGCAAGAGAAATTGTCCTTGCAGGTAGAGGTGTCCGATAAAATACATAACACACAATTAAATTTGAATTTGGATAAACAGGAATAATTCACGATGAGCATATCCCAAATATTACATGGGACATTCTCATACTAAAAGCTTATTAGTTGTTTATCTGAAATTCCAACTTACCTGGCTGTCATGTATTTTCGTTTGCTAAACCTGGCAACCCTATTGTGAGGAGAGTGGTGTTTTTGATAAGGGTGATTCTGTCCCTTCTGAGATGGCAAGGGTAGAGCTGAGCACCACATAGAAAACCATACACAATCCTCCTCAGAGGCTCCCATCCTTGGGGAAATTACTAAGAGGAGGTCAAGAGACAGACTAGGAATGTCTTTCCATCAGTTGCATCAGGAATGTCTTATCATCAGTTGCAAAACAGAATCCCTGCCTCCTCCAGCCCCTGGGAAGAGGGGAGGAAGTATTTTCTCATCTTAGGGTAGGGAAGATTAAAATCTCCCATGACACACACACACACACACACACACTCCATGGTACCAAAGTGATAGGAGAAATGAATGCAGATCACACATCCATCCCCATTTCAGGTCACTCAATAAAAAGGCTGAAAATGTATTTCAGAGTGAAGTTTTAATCTGGAGCCCATTTATAATGATCAAGAAAGGCCAGAACTTTCACTTTGGCAAAGATGGCGTAGATGTACTTTATCCTATTCCATCCACTAAGTACGACTAAGAACCCAGGACATTGTATATAAAACAAACAAAAGAAAACTGCAAGGTAGAAAGAAGGCAGACAAACGGACAAGCTAGGAACCTGAGGACCCAAGAAATGACATGGTGATGAGTTCCCTGTTTTATTGCTTGTTTTCTGGTTCTTTTTTTCCTTGTATATCCAGACTGGATACTGCAGAACCCAGCAATCCAGAAATGCCAATGGGTACTGGCAAAAAAAAGCCCCATGAAAAACCTGCTCTTTCTAGCTAACGGAGTCAAAAACGGGTAGCCTAGCAAGGTAGAAAACGCTTAGACAATGATTTCTCTACTCTAGCTAAACACCGCAGAAACAACCCTGAACCCCACCCTCAGCCTCTCCAACAAAGGCCAATGGAGAGCATGGACCTCACCCTTGCCGGGCTGGAACAAGGCACCCAACTCCCTTGCTGGGACAGACCCAGAGAGCTAAGTGGGGAGCCGAGATTTTCGCTACTACTCAACAGTAAGGAGGCCTCTCTCCAAGCCCCTTTCTCTCCCTGTTTTTGAGGTGTCAGTGGGGACCACATGGGAGGCTGGACTTCCACTCCACTTGGTAGTAATAAGTTCCATCCCCTCTCCACTAGGGTGGTGTCAGAGAAGATCGAGTGAACAGTCAGAACTTTCATACCATTTCTCATCAGTACTGAGGCATTCCACCCACGGAGTCAGGGAGGGCCCTAGGGGGGAGCAGTAATGAGGTATCCTTCACCCTCCCAGACGGAGCAGAATCAGCAGAGACCTAGTGGGAGCCAGGGTTCCCACACCCACCCAGCAGCAGTAAGGAAGCCCTTTTTCACCCACAAATGCCAATGAAGGCTGAATGGAGAAGCTGCAATTCCACCCCATCGGGCAGTAATGAGGTGGTACCACATCCATCAGAGTAGTTTCAGAGGGTGCTTGCCAAAATAGAATCCTTTTAAAACTCTTCTAACATAATAACCAAAATGCCCCAGTTTCATCTGAAAATGATTCATCACACCAAGAACCAGGAAGATCTCAAAATGAGTTTAAAAAAAAAACAACCAATAGACACCCAACACCGAGATGACAACAATGTTAAAGTTATCGGACAGGAATTTTACAGCAATCATTATAAAAATGCTTTAATGAACAACTGTGAAGACACTTGAAACAAATGTTAAAGTGGAATGTTACAGCAAAGAAACAGAAAATCTCAGCAAACAAAGAGAAGATATAAAGAGGAACTAAACAGAAATTTTAGAGCTGAAAAATAAATAATGGCTAAGGGAAGTTCTCTAAAGAGAAAGGAAATGATAAAAGAAGGAATCTTGGAATATCTGGGAGAAGGGATTTTGGAACATCTGGAAGAAGGAAGAAACACAGAAAGAGCAATATAAGAGGAAATACAGTTTATTGTCTTCCTTCTCTTGAGTTTTCTAAATTACGTGTGATGGCTCAAGCCAGAATTGTTAACTCTGCCTGATGTAGTTCTCAATGTGTGTAAAGGAAACCTCTGAGACAACTATATTAAAAATGAGAGAGGGTAAAGGGACATAAATGGAGGTAAGATTTTTACCCTTCACTCAAACGGGTGAAGTGTTGAGATCTGTAGATTGTGATAAATCATGTATATGCAGTTTAATACCTAGACACTAAAATAGCTGTACAAAGATACAGACTCAGAAGCACTCCTCTAGATCAAATAAACCAGAATTTGAAAAGAAAAGTTAAGCGAACCACAAACAGGCAAGAAAAAGAAAACAGAGAAGCAAAACAGAGAGGCCGAACAGAAAACAAAAAATAAAGTGGCAAACTTGAACCTTAACTTATTAATAATTACATTAAATGGAAAATGTCTAAGTTTACCAATTAAAACACAGAGATTAAAAGAGTGGATTAAAAAAGAAATATGACCTAATTATATGCTGTCTACATGAAATCACTTCAAATATAATAATTTTAATAAGCTGATAGTGAAAGAATAGAAAAAAATACCATGGAAACATTAACCAAAAAAAAAAAAAAAAAGATGTTGCTGTATTCATATTAGTCAAGCAAATTACCAAAGATAGAGAGAGACATTATATAATGATAAAAAGGTCAATCCACAAGGAAGACATAGAAATCCTAGGGACTTCCCAAGCAAATTACCAAAGATAGAGAGAGACATTATATAATGATAAAAAGGTCAATCCACAAGGAAGACATAGAAATCCTAGGGACTTCCCTGGAGGTCCAGTGGTTAAGACTCTGTGCTTCCAATCCAGGGGGTGCCGGTTCAATCCCTGGTCGGGGAACTAAGATCCCACATGCCCCATGGCATAGCCAAGAAAAAAAAAAGAAAAAGAAAAAAAAAGAAATCCTAATTGTGTATGCACCAAACAATAAAGTTGAAGAATATGTGAAGCAAAAACTAATAAAACTGAAAGGAGAAATAGACACATACAATACAAAATTATCACGCAATTTTAACACTCATCCCTCAACAATTGATAAAACAATTAGACAAAAAGTTACCAAAGGGCTTCCCTGGTGGCACAGTGGTTGAGAGTCCACCTGTCGATGCAGGGGACACGGGTTCGTGCCCCGGTCCGGGAAGATCCCACGTGCCGCGGAGCGGCTGGGCCCGTGAGCCATGGCCGCTGAGCCTGCGCATCCGGAGCCTGTGCTCCGCAACGGGAGAGACCACATCAGTGAGAGGCCCGCATACCGCAAAAAAAATAAAATAAAATAAAAGTTACCAAAGATACAGAAGAAGCCAACAATACCATTATAACCAAGAGGATATAATCAATGTGTATAGAACGTTTCCCACTAACTCCAGCAGAATACACTCTCTCTTTATGTGCCTACAGAACATATGCCAAGATAGAGCATATCGTGGGCCATAAAACAACCTCAACAAATGTGAAAGAACTGAGATCATGAAAACTATATTTTCTGACAAAAATAGAATCAAACTAGAAATCAATAAAAGAAAAACAAGAAAATCTTCAAACACTTTAAAACTAAACAACCCACTTCTAAATAATCTGTGAGTAAAAGAGGAATAAAACAATATACTGAACTGAATGAGAATAAAAACACTATGTATAAAAATATACAGGTCTCAGAGCAGTGCTGAGAGAGAAATTATAGCACTAAGTGTTTACATAATCAGTATAATTACAAATCAATTATCTAAGTCCTTACCCTAAGATACTAGGAAAAAAAAGAACAAAATGAACTCAAACTAAGCATAAGTGAGGAAATAACAAAGGTAAGGGCAGAAATCAATGAAATTTAAAGCAGAAAAAATCAATGAAACAGAAAGCTGGTTTCTTTTAAAAGGTCAGTCAGATTGACAAACCTCTAGCAAGAGTGACAAAGGAAAAATAAGAGATAAGAAGCATTTTATTAATATCAGGAATAAAACAAGAATATTACTACGGACCTTGTAGATAACAAAAGAATAATACGGAAGCACTATGCATTCTACACAAATCAATTTCACAACATAGATGATATAGGACAATTCCTCAAAAAGTACAAACTAATAAATCTTACCCAATATGAAATAGATCATTTGAATAGCCCTATAACTATTAAGGAAACTAAATTCATAATTTATAACTCCTGAAAAGACATCTCCAAGTCCAGATGGTTTTGCTAGAAATTTTTACCAAATGTTTGAAGAAGAATTAACAATTCTACACAATCCCTTCCATAAAAATAGGAGAGAAAGGGACATATCCAGCTCATTCCATGAAACCAGTATTACATTCATATTCATACCAAAACCAAAGACATCATTATAATAGAAAACCACAGATCAATATCCCTTATGAAGACAGATACAAAAATCCTTAACAAGATGTTAGTAAATTAAATCCATCAGCTTTTACATAAGTTAACACCCACTCATGATATAAAACAAAACTCTCAAAAAATAAATGTAGAAAGGAAGTTCTTCAACTTGATAAAGAATGTCTACAACAATGAAAGACTGAATGCTTTCTCCCTGAGACTGGGAACAAGGTAAAGACATCTCTCACCACACTCTTCAATGTAGGGCTGAAATTTTTAGCTGATGCAATAAGGTAATAAAAGGAGATGAAAGGCATACAGATCATTAAAGAATTGTCACTATTTGCTGATGGCGTAATTGCCTTTATAATATGATCATCCCAAGGAATCTACAATCTCCTAGAACGAATTAAGTGAGTTCAGCAAGGTTGCAGAATGTAAGATCAACATACAAAAGTCAACTGTATTTCTACATACTAGCAATGAACACACAGACATCAGAATTTTCTTTTAAATACCATTTACTATTGCTAAAAAATAAATATTAAACACTTTAGTGCCAAGCTGACAAACCATGTACAGGATATATGCTGAAAACTGATGAAAGAAATCAAAGAAGATCCAAAATGAATGGAGAGACATACCATGTTTGTGGACTGTTAGACTCAACATAGTAAATGTCATCAGTTCCCTCCAAACTGATATACGTGTTTAATGCAATTCCTATAAAATCCCAGCAAATTATTTTTGTAGATATATAAGATTATTTTCATATTTATTTGGAAAGGCAAAATATTAGAATGGTGTGGTAGGTAGAACAATGCCTGCTCCTAAAATGCCCATGTCCTGATCCTAAGAATTGCAAATATGTTAGTTCACTTGGCAAGGGGAATTAAGGCAGATGAAATTAAGATTGCTAACCACTGCCTTAAAGTAACGAAATTAACCCATATTATCCAGGCGGGTCCACGGTAATCGCAAGATCCTTATAAATGGAATAGGAAGGCAGAGAGATGAAAGTTTGAGAAGGATTTAGACTGATGTTTCTGGCTGTGAAGTTGGAGAAAGGATGTCATGAGCTGAGGAATATGGGTAACCTCGAAAAGCTGGAAAAGGCAAGAAAGTGGATTCTTCCTTAGAGCTTCTTCCATTAGAGACACAGCCCTGTTGACACACAAATTTTAGCCCAGAGAGATCTATTTTTAATTTCTAACTGGCAGAACTTTGATAATAAATTTGTATTGTTTAAGCTACTATATTTATAGCAATTTTTATAGCAGCCATGGAAAACTAATACAAATAGCTAGAATTCTTTTTAAAAAAAGAAGAAAATGGAAGGAATCACTCTATCTGATATCAAGACTGTTATGGAATTAGCAAGAGACAGACATACAGATCAACGGAACAGAATAGAAAACCCAGATATAGCCTCACACAAGTATGGCCAACTGATTTTGACAAAGGTGTAGAGGCAATTCAGTGGAGGGAGGACAGTCTTTTCAAGAAATTGTACAGGAGCAACTGGACATTCAAAGTCATAGATAGATACATACATAGATGGTAAATAGATAAACGTCCACCCAAACCTCACATCTTGTACAAATGGTAAGTCAAATATATCATAGATTTAAATATAAAACTAAAAAGAGTTTTGGAGGATAATATAGGAGTAAATCTTTACGATCCAGGACTCGTTGAAGTGTTCTTTAGATATAGCACCAAAAAAATATGATAATAAAATGAAAAATTGATAAATTGGACTTCATTAAAATTAAAAGCATTTCCCCTTTGAAAGTTCCCGTTAAGAAGATAAAAAGAAGACCTACAGACTGCGAAAATTTGTAAACCACACATCTGACAAGTGACTAGTATCTAGGATATATTTTTTAAAACTCTCAAAACTCAACACTAAAAAAATAAACAATTTAATTAGAAAGTGGACAACAGTCATGAATTAAGTTTAACTTAATTCCTAAGATTAGCTCTTGTGACAGAGATGCTGCATAAAGCAGTGAAAATTTTGAAGAAGCATGGAATGGAAAGAAGATGAATAAGAAAAACAGGAAATGCCCGAAGTCAGGGATTTATAGAAAATGGTTGGGAACGTCAAGGAAGAGCATGAAAATGGCTTATGTAATAGCCTTCCTGTGTCAATGATCAATACATGACTTTGATTTGTCTTATCTCCACCACCCGGACCCCAGTCATGTCTTCATTTTCCTTCAGCATTTGAAAACCACTTATTCATTTAATAAATATATATTGTAGACCTATGCTAGGCTCTAAGGACCCAGAGTTGAACATATTAGACACTGCAATTCTCAGCTGGGCACGTAAGAGCAAAATTGAAATCATGCAGGAAGCTTTGATTCAAACTATAATATACTTCTCCCCTCTTCCTCCTACAGAACCCAGCCACATATTTTTACATCCCTTCCACCAGGAAAGTGTCCATTCCCAGAACAATCAGCAGGTACAGATCAGAGTTTTATCCTATTCCTCAGGGGTGTTTCAGCAGAGAAGCAAAGTCTGAGGACTTCTGATTTACATAAGTGTCACAAGAGGATGAAGGATGTCTCAATTTAACTGACACGCTGAGAACATACCAGGTCCCAAGTGCTGTAGGCTAGTACCCAGGGCGCAAAGATTTCAAGAGAGATTCGGTCCTCATTGAGATTAGAGTTAACTAAGGCAGGCAAACCTGTACATGAAAAGAACAACGACAAAGTAAAACATTAACTAAGTCACTTTGCTGTACCACAGAAATTAAACACAAGACTGTAAATCAACTATACTTCAAAAAAACTTTTTTTTTAAAGTAGGCTCGTAGGGACCATTTATATGAGTGTACTCGTTTTGATTGGGCTGGGTGGGGTTTAGTTGGAAAACTGCCTAGCTTAAATGCTTCTTAAAATATTAGAAACCCTCCCCCAGCTCTCCCATCTTTCTGAGTCTGTTGTCACTGCCTCCACTGAATTTTTAATGTCTGGTACTTGCAGATAGCAGAGGTACTGATCGTTAGATGTCACCACGAATAACCAAAAGGTAAAAGCTAACTATTTCCCAGCACGTATGTACGTAATACACACATAAGATCACCCTGAAAAAAAGTGTCATAATAATAAAACATATAATTTATTGCGTCCTTACTGTGTGCTAGGTGTTGTACAAAGCATTTTACAGCCATTATCATATCTAATTTTCACAACACTATTGTGAAGAGGTAATTATTACCCCTACTTAATGGGCAGGAAACTAAAGCTCAGAGCACTACACAGATCATCAACAGGAGAACCAGGATTCCAACCCAGTCTAGAGTTGCTGTTTGATGGGATCAAAAAATAATACCCCTCAAGTTCAAACCAACTGACATATGGAGTCAGACAGATGGAAATCACAATGCCAGCTTCATTACCAGTAAAATTTGGAAGGAGGACATGGCTAAACTGTGCGAAGAAACATGTTTAATGATACTCCTCTGAATTGAAGCTGCCCTCCCTCCAAAATGCAGGCCCTTACTACCCAATGCACTTTACCCGAGGACCCACACTGGAATGCTTTCTCTTTGCAGGTGTACCCCGAAGAGAGGAGAGAAAATGCCCTTCAAGCCCAGGGTTCAGTGAGTAAGGAACCAGTGGGACCGACAGTACTGGGTTAGGGAAGTCTTCTAAAAGCAAAAGGAAGGAGAGAGAAACAAATGGTCCACCCTAGCGTGCCCTGGGGCTGGGCTCTCTTAATCCACTGGGTTTGATTTTTTTTAACCTATCATCTGCAGGAGGGAAGCTCCGTCATTCAGGAAAAGACCTCAGCTCTAATATCAGGCACTGTTCCATTGAGAGTCACTCTGGAACTACAGATGGGTAGCTTGGATGTTGCCCCCAGAAATAGTTTGAATAATCAATTCATTATATGAACTCTAAAAATTTCTTCATATGTAAACTGAAAATATACTCCTAATTCTTTTTCCCACCTCCAGTTATGTCCCGGCAAATTGTCTGATGTAGCTCATTGGAGGTTCTGTGATAAGATTTAAGATTTTCAGGGAGACACTCTGAGAACTTAAAACCAATCACATAGAAATGTCCTGAAGTTGATAAAAACCACCCCCAATATCATATTAGCAGAAAAAAAAATAAGCTCCCAAGATAAAATCCTTTTGCAATATAAATCTAAAAGAATTAAAGACCAAAATCAAATTATCTTGCCATGGTTAGTTAAAGCCTATAGATCATGACAAAACTCTCCATTAGAGATTCAAACTCTCCTTTTATAATATATAGTTGTTATTTGTAAATGGCTGCCAACTACATTACTCAGGCTCCCTTTCATCTAAGTGTGGCCAAATGATTGAGTCTGGCCAAAGAAATAAGAACAGAAGTGATACGTGACCCCCTCCCCCCCGCCCCACTTCCAGGCCATGCTCATGAAAGCCTGGATATGATCTTCCATTGTCTGTCTCACTTCTCCCCTCTGCTTGCTAGATGTCAACACCAAAGGTGACCCTAAAGACCATCCATTGATGTTACCAATGTCTCCATCAACCTGGGCTCCCACATGACTGCATGGAGCAGACATTCTACATCACCACCACAAATGGTATTTCATGTGAAAAGTCTAGGGTTTGCTTGTTACAGCAGCTAAAATTAATTAAGAGAAAGTTAAAAAAGAAATTAAAGTCTAAAATTCAGCATCCCTCATTTCTGTTTTATTATGCTCAATCTCAGCCAATATGTCCATGCAGAGGTATAGGTAAGAGTTGAGGATCCTTCAGGATTTCAGTCTGGGCTGTTCGTTCATAGATCTGCTAATTCGGGACCACACCAAACAAATCTCTTTTGGGCTTCATTAGTCAAGTTCAAACTGTTAAAAGGATGCATAAGATTATCACCGTCCTCGCCCCACACCCATGAAATTTAGAAAGCAAGTAAATCCTCAGTTCTAGGAGAACTTTACCTAGGAAGATGATGTTCCCAGAACCTGAGAGACATAGCCACCAAAGATGAAACTGAGAGAAGGAAAGTGGAGAGCAAAGGGGATCTTTTTTTAACTCATCCTGGCCAAGTTACAGTTCAGTCTCATGATGGTTGTCTAGGCG
Organism: Neophocaena asiaeorientalis asiaeorientalis; assembly: GCF_003031525.2. NCBI lineage: Eukaryota > Metazoa > Chordata > Mammalia > Artiodactyla > Phocoenidae > Neophocaena > Neophocaena asiaeorientalis. Next base: position 16,265,207 of record NW_020172779.1, read on the forward strand.
AATCATGATCGGTAAAACTAAACACAATTGGAGTGATCTCCCAGCAAGGGATTATAGAATCAGGTTATGCCACCATCTGCCATGCTGGGGAGGGACCCACCTATGCTCACTTTCTCACCTCCCAGAGAGGAGCATTTGAGAGACTACTGCTTATTTACCAAAGGTTCAAGTTTCCCAATGGTGGCATCCCTGCTCATCAGATCTTACTTCAGGTTCCTTCCCTTCCCTTCCTGCACCTTCAAAAATCTCAATTTCTGTTTCCCCTCTGAGCCTCAAGTGTCTGGCACCCCTAGTTTAGAGTCAAATAAGCACTCCAACTAATCATTGTGGAATCACACCCAAAATCTCTTGTGGGCAGCTCTTTCCTCCTGTGTCCCAGTGGCTCTGCCTTTTTACTGGAATTACCTAGATGTGAGGTACCAACTTTTAGGGTATTTTTTCCCCCCTCTAGTTCCCATGTTTGTTCCCTGTGAGGAATCATCTTCAGTAGATCTCTGAACAGAAACTACTATGGATGTCACTAAGCTCCATGCCCCCAAAGGCATAGGGAGGACAAATACCTCTGACACTGCCCTCAAGATGTTGTCCCTCCTCAGCTTTTCAAAGTTCTTAGTCTTGGATAACATTTCTTTTTTCTATACCTTCTTTTATTTCCTCTGTATTTGGATGCACAGATATTAATTCCCATCTGTCATTCGCCTACTGTTCTATGGGGATGCAGCTGAGCTTCTGGGAGTTTCACTACCTCATACGTTGGCCCTTTTCCTTCTCTAACAAAGGTAGACTAACCTGTTTTACCTGAATTCAGTACCTTCCTACCTGTGCTTCCCCTTGCTTTCAGAGATTATAATATAGATTTCCAGAGTGTTTCATCTCAAAAACAACACTAACCTTCATCCCCTCCTCATTTTGCTTTGCACCCAACTCTCCAGAATGCACAGATGGCGATGGAGGAGAGACATCGTCCCATCTCTCACTGATGAACCCGCTTTGGTCTCTCGCACTGGCAACCTCACGCACTTCAGCACGTTGGCAGAACAGCCTTGGACAGCTGAGCATCGGCACACATCTCAGCAGCATCCTGGAGCTCACGCCAGCCAGCCTGGTGTTCTCACTTGTACTGTAATCCTTGCCAGCTCCAAGGAGGTGCCAAGCATCGCCAGCCGTGGCTTTGATGACTTGCAGACACGTAGGCTGGATTTGTTAGCTCCTTATCAGCTTACAAATGACTTTGACAAATTTTCTTCTTTGATTTTCTTTTTCCTTTTGAGGGAATGTTTGGATTCCTATTGCAGCGCCTTGTTTATATACCAGTTAAAGCAGGAAGCAATTACCATCAATTATCATGTGAGACTAGCTACTGTCTTGTAATTACCGTGACATTAAGTTTATATAGAAATTATTGTTGCCTCCTTCCAACTAAATACTGAAGAATGGCATGTCAGGAGGGAAGAAAGCCAATCTACAAATATAATCTTCCCCTCTAAGAAAATCTATCTAGAGAGCACTTTTCTTAAATGTTTGTGTATTTCTCATTTCTTAAGTCATTTCTTCATTCAAAATTATATGATGATGTGCTCACTGACAGCCTCCAAAATGCTCCCCCAAAACACATGTTTCCTGGACTTCTCCCTCATTAAACAGGGCTGACCTGTATAACCATAAGGATATTGCTGGAATGAACCAGTGTGACGTCCAAGGTTAGGACAGGAAGAACACTGCAGTTTCCACCTTGCTCTCTTGGATTGCCCACTCTATGCGAAAGCAGCCCCCTGTCATGAGGACCCTCAAGCAACTCTACGAAGAGATCAACATTGTGAGGAAATTAGACCTCCTACTAACAGCCAATGTGCCAGCCACGTGAGTGACCCACGGTAGAAATGGGTCTTCCAGGCCAGTCCCAGTCAAGTCTTTAAAGAACTGTGTCCCCTAAAGAAGATGTGGCACATATATACAATGGAATATTACTCAGCCATAAAAAGAAACGAAATTGACTTATTCTTAGTGATGTGCATGGACCTAGAGTCCGTCATTCAGAGTCAAGTATGTCAGAAAGAGAAAGATAAATACCGTATGCTAACACATATATACGGAATCTAAGGGAAAAAATGTTATGAAGAACCTAGGGTTAAGACAAGCATAAAGACACAGACCTACTAGAGAAGGGACTTGAGGATATAGGAGGGGGAAGGGTAAGCTGTGTCAAAGCGAGAGAGAGGCATGGATGTATATACACTACCAAACGTAAGGTAGATAGATAGTGGGAAGCAGCCGCATAGCACAGGGAGATCAGCTCGGTGCTTTGTGACCGCCTGGAGGGGTGGGATAGGGAGGGTGGGAGGGAGGGAGACGCAAGAGGGAAGAGATATGGGAACATATGTATATGTATAACTGATTCATTTTGTTATAAAGCAGAAACTAACACACCATTGTAAAGCAATTATACCCCAATAAAGATGTTAAAAAAAAAAAAAAAGAACTGTGTCCCCAACCACATCTTAACTGCAACCTCATGAGAGCCCCTAAATCCAGCACTATCCAGCTACGTTGCTTCCAGATCACTGACTCACAGAAATTATAAGATATTAATTAATATTTATTATTGTCTAAGTCACTAAGCTTTGAGGGGATTTGTTATGTAACAGTAGACAATTGATACAGATGGCGGTTATTATTATTGATGGCTGTGATGGTGACGCTCTTATTCCCTGGAAGAGAAAATACAATACCAGGCATAGGATTCTCCCCTTAAGAACATGACAAGTTTAATTACAGATACATCACAAGGCTTGTGACTGGGAGATGAATTACATTGCTTATTTAGATGCTGATTTGTAGTTGCGTTCTTAGTGACAAAGATGGAGTAAATACCCAGATTCTTTGACCCCAAGATCTAAAGAGGTAACTTCTTTTCTAACTAAGGAGAGGAAAGCAAAGTTCCTGGAAAGAACTATGACAAAGACCTTGTATCACTCATATAAATTTTCTGTGGTGTATTTCCTACTATTCAGTGTAAAAAGAGATAAGGTCCCCCTTACTGTTGTTTTATTACAGTGCTGTCTTCATCCATCTGAAATGTAAACCTCTACGCTTGTACAGATGTTAAAGTTTGTGAAAAGTTTTAATTATATAAAGTGACAAAGCATAACTGTCAGAGAAGATATGATTTTTATAAATTACTCTTTGTTAATTACTTCAGATACAACCGACCTTAAACTTGTTTTGTTCTGCTTCCCCACCTAATACTAACACTGGTAGTTAACAGACACTGTTAAAAAAAAAAATCAACTCAGTACAAATGTAGACTTTCAAACTGACTGTTATAATTTTCTGTATTCTTTTTTTAGCAGTTCACAAAAAGGGCTTGATTTAAATAATAACACCTCTAATCACTTCTAAATCTAAAACACAATATGAAATACTGTTCTTCTACAGTTGAGTATAGCACTTCGGGGTTTATAGAGCATTTTCTTATACATTATCTCAGTTGTAGAATATTAACAACAATGACATCAACTGATTCGGCATTTTGATGCCTATTTTACAGATAAGGAAACTGAGCAGCACAGCAACTTGCCTAAAATCACAGAACTCGAAAAAGCAGAGTTCGAATCGAAAGCCATGCTTAGCAAGGGCCAGGACCTGGAGTTGGACCTTTGAGCATCTGACTTTAGACTGCTGTTACAAGCTGAGGCAAATAGGGGTGCTGCTAAGTGATCTTTTGTTCAGAGTGGCCAGGAATTTGCCAGTCCTGCCAGGATATTTTGCCCTACCCTGCAAGGCTCCCAAGGAAGATAAATGCACCAAACACACTTGGCAAAGCAAAGCACATTTTCCTTAGCTAGGTTGTTCCCAGGCCCCAACGCAAAACCCTAACAAGACAGGCTGCATTATGTGACCCAATTTCCCTAAAGCCAAAACTAATTCACTGCAGGACTCGGCCTGGACACCACGTGGAGAGGAGAGACAGCTTCCTGAGTGAGAGATGGGAAATAGGACATATTTTTTAAGTGATCACAATTTTAATTTTTTTTTTTTTTGCAGTATGCGGGCCTCTCACTGCTGTGGCCCCTCCCGTTGCGGAGCACAGGCTCCGGACGCGCAGGCTCAGCGGCCATGGCTCACCGGCCCAGCCGCTCCGCGGCACGTGGGATCTTCCCGGACCGGGGCACGAACCCGTGTCCCCCGCATCGGCAGGCGGACTCTCAACCACTGCGCCACCAGGGAAGAAGCCCCACAATTTTAATTTTTAAGGTGTAAATCAAATCTGTGGGTTACAACTAAACAAGCAGACTACAGAACGAGGACACTCTGGAACAGCAAGAATAACAAGCAGTTTTGAGCAACAGAACTTTGGAGAGGCTCAGAAACCAGAAACGTGAAATAGCTCTGAAGGCAGGGTATAAGGGGTGGGCTGAAAGCAGGAAGATTGAAAGTCAAATGAGGAAAGATCAGTCATGCATACCTGTGATTCTACCCTTCAAACAGACCACCTCTCTCCCTGATTCTTTACCATATATTTCATCAACAAAGGATTCTTATCCATAATTTAGAAAGAAGCCCTACAAATCAATAAGAAACTCAAGAGAAAAAAAAAGAGTCAAGTGACAAGAGGAAACATATGAGCAATGAACATATTTCATTAATGCTTAAGAAAGTGAAAATCAATACTGGAATGAGATAACATTTTATACTCATTAGATGGGCAAAAATTAAGAAGGCTTGAATTGTAATTCGAGTGCTGTTGAGGATATAATTCAGCAAAGTTCTTAAAAACATCAGGCAAGATCATAACTTAGAAAATAATTTGACAACATCATGTGTATTAGGCTAGGCTGGTGACTATATCAAACAGACCTTAAATCTCAGTGGCTTAACACAACACAGGTATAATATTATGAAAAGTCTCTAAAAATTCTGTGTGAATGGCTCTCCTCCAAGTGGTGACCCAGAGACCCAAGCTCTGTCCATATCAGAGAACTGTGCTTCCAGTTTCAAAGACTGTATGAACACTGGGGTGCCTGTATCTTTTCGAATTATGGTTTTCTCTGGATATATGCCCAGGAGAGGGATTGCTGGGTCATATGGTAGCTCTATTTGTAGTTTTTAAAGGAACCTCCATACTGTTCTCCATAGTGGCTGAACCAGTTTACATTCCCACCAACGGTGTAGGAGGGGTCCCTTTTCTCCACACCCTCTCCAGCATTTATCGTTTGTAGATTTTTTTTTGATGATGGCCATTCTGACCGGTGTGAGGTGAGGACCTACTGTAGAGCACAGGGAACTCTACTCAATACTCAATAATGGCCTATATGGGAAAAGAAGCAAAAGAAGAGTGGATCTATGTATATGTATAACGGATTCACTTTGCTGTACACCTGAAACTAACACAACATTGTAAATCAACTATACCCTAATACAAATTTAAAAAAGAAAAAGAAGATTGTATGAGATGCTTCATACCCAAGCATGCAATGGGTTAAAGTACTTCCACCCACATTACACTAGCCAAATCACAGTCATATAATCTCATCCTATCTGCAGATGAGGCTGGGAGTTCTCATCTTCTTGTGTAACCAAAGGAAATGAGATGTATGAGCAGCTAGAAGGTCTCTGGCATATCTTACAAATTCGAGCATAAACACACGATAGAGACCAGAAATACCCTGGGGTGACATCAGAGGAATCACTCAGGGACCCCAGAGGAATTCTTGCATATATACACCAGAAGACATGCACAATTACACTCACGGAAGCATTGCTCATAATAGCAAAAATCTGGAAACGTTCCAAATATCCACCAATTAAAAGCTGGAAACAATCCAAATGCCAAACAACAGGTATAGGAATAAATCATTTTTTTTCACCAAATGTAATACTTTTAGCAGTGAAATGAAGCAACTGCAATCATAGACAATAAGAAAGGTGAATCTTAAAAAACAGTTTTACTGATGTATAACTTCTATACCAAAAAACGCCCACAAAACCCTGCACGTGTTTAGTGAATACAATCTGATGAGTATGGACATATGCACACACCCATGACAGTACCACCACAGTCAACGTAATAGACACGTCCATCACCTCCAAAAGTTTCCTTGTGTCTTGATTTTTGTGTGTATGGTAAGAGCGCTTATTATGAGATCTACCTTCTTTTTTTTTTTTTTTTTTTTTTTTTAAATTTTTTTTTTTTTTTTTAAATTTATTTATTCATTTATTTATTTTTGGCTGTGTTGGGTCTTCGTTTCTGTGCGAGGGCTTTCTCCAGTTGTGGCAAGCGGGGGCCACTCTTCATCGCGGTGCGCGGGCCTCTCACTGTCGCAGCCTCTCTTGCTGCGGAGCACAGGCTCCAGACGCGCAGAGCTCAGTATTTGTAGCTCACGGGCCCAGCTGCTCCGCGGCACGTGGGATCTTCCCAGACCAGGGTTTGAACCCGCGTCCCCTGCCTTGGCAGGCAGACTCTCAACCACTGCGCCACCAGGGAAGCCCAAGATCTACCTTCTTAACAAAAAGTTAAGTGCACGAGATGCCGTGTTGTTAACTACAGGTGCATGTCGTAGAGCAGATCTCTACAACCTATGCATCTTGCATAACTGAAACTTTGTACCTCCTGAACAAAAACTTCCCATTTTCCCCTCTCTCCAGCCCCTAGCAACCTCCATTCTATTCTCTGCTTCTACAAATTTGACTATTTTAGATACCTCATATAACTGGAATCATGCAATATTTGTCCTTCTGAGACTGGCTTATTTCACTTAACATAACGTCATCCGGGTTCATCCATGTTGTCACAAATGGTAGGATTTTCTTCTTTTTTAAGGCAGAGTAATATTTCACTGAATGTATGTAATACATTGTCTTTATCCAGTTGTTTGTTGATGGACATCTAGGTTGTTCCCATATCTTGGTCATTATGAACAATGCTGCAATGAACAGGGGATTGCAGATATCTCTTTGAGATACTGATTTCAAGTATTCTGGATATACACCCAGAAGTGGGACTGCTGAATCACAGAACAGTTCTATTTTAAAATTTTTTGGGAAACTCCATACTGTTTTCCATAAGGGTTATACCAATGTAGATTTCCACCAACAGTATCACAAGGATTCTTTGTTCTCCATATCCTTGCTAACACTTGCCTTTTGTTTTGTTTTTAGTAATAGCCATCCTAACTGGTGTGAAGTGGTATATCATCGTGGCTGTGATTTGCATTTCCCTGGTGATTAGTGATATTGGGTACTTTTCATGCACCTGGTGGCCACTTTTTGTCTTCTTTGGAGAAGTGTCTATCCAAGTCTTTTGCCCATGTTTAAAAACAGGTTATTTTGTTGTTGTAGTTGTTATTGAGCTGTAGGAGTTTCTTGTATATTCTGGGTATTAACCTCATCAGATAAATGGTTTGTAAATGTTTTCTTCTATTCCTTAGGTCACCTTTTCACTGTTTTATTTCCTGTGTTGTGCAGAAGCTTTTTAGTTTGATGACATCCCTCAATTTTTGTTTTTGTTTTTGTTCCCTGTGCTTTTGATGTCGAATTCAGGAAATCTTTGCCAAGACCAGTTTCAAGAAGCTTTTCCCCTATGTTTTCTTCTAGGAGTTTTACAATTTCGGGTCTTATATTTAAGTCTTTAGTCCATTTAGAGAAAGGTGAATCTTACGAAGAGTTGTTGAGTGGGGGAAAAAAAAGCAAATCACCAAATTAACACATTTAGGTATATTATTTTTCATAAAAATTAAAAACTAAACAATGCTAAATAAGCACATTGTTGAAGGGATGCATTTGTGGTTTATAAAATTATTTTAAAATAGGTAAGACAATGATAGACACATAAAGAAAGGAATGTACAGATAATTTCAATGGTACCAGGAATATTCTAGCTGCTAGGTTGTTAGGTGGGTTTACGGGTGTTCATTTTATTACCATACATATTAACTCATATATACTCTAAACACAAGAGGAAAGTATATATTTGTTAAAAGTCATGCTTATTTGCTAACTTTTTATGTTGCTATATAAGAATAAGGAAAAACATGAGGAGGGAGGCAATAAACATAGGATGGGATGTTACTCAAAGTCCCTCATTTCTCCCCTGGACCCCACTCCCTTTGGATGGAAGACTTGTTAACTCTGCAGATACTTGACTGTAGGAGATCCTTCTGTTATCTACCTCCAGTCACCAAAAAGGGATGGTTTGGGTCTTTGAAGAATCTTACCTTTAGGATGAAGGCTGGAAGCAGTGCGAGTAATATCTCAATATTGCTTCACACTGTGTTTATTAGCAAGTAAAGGGTATTCAGAGTCCTATTGTTCTCAATCCCTTTGACATAATGAAATTTCTGTTGCACTGTCATTTTTTAAAATTGAATCAGAATATGGCCTGAGCTAGAGAGAAGTGTGAGCCCTAATATGGCAGATCCTAAGACGAAAGTGCTTGAAACAGTACCTGGAATAATAAGTGCATTTAATACATGCTTCTTACTATTATTACCATAATTAATATTATTATTAATATGTATATGTGACATATATATGTATGTATATGTATGATGCTGTCTTCATCTTTTTCTTGAGCGTCATCTTCTCCTGATTCACTGCATCCTTTTTCTGGATCCCATGCTGATTATAACAATTTTTGTACCCTCTTCTTTTTCCCAGTTTTAGTTTGAAATGTAAGGGTTTCCAGTATAAGAACAAACATTTGCTATTTCTGTAATTTGGATGTTGATAAGTTCTATCCTATCCCTGTATCTTTTTGCCTTTGTACATGCACAGAGTTCAAGGACAAAAGTCGAAACGGGATGCAATTTGTAAGTGAAGTCCTGTTGCTGATAAGATTGCTCAGGGAAAACATCTTAAGAGAGGAAAGTAGTTAAACAGAATATCGTCAGGGATCTCTTCAAAGCCTAAGGTCTTGCCAGCTCCTGGAGAGTAATGATTATATAATTCATCTTTGTATTTCAAGTCTGTAGAGCACAGAGTTTCTGAACCTTTCACACAACAAATGTTTGTTCAATAAATTAGTGAACTAATAAATGAAGGGATGTTTACAAAAAAATTATTCACTGAAGTACAAAGAGTCTGCTTCAGGCATAGAAAAAGTAAAGAAAGTCTTATTGGTAGGTATTTATATATGTCATGTAAAACACTTCAGTGTTTCCCCAAAGCTATAAAAACATCTGAAAACACACAATCAGTTATATGACACTGAAACCTTCCATTTATTTACATTGCTTAAGGGCTTCCCTGTGTTATAATTAATTTCATTAAATCCTAAAATATTCCAGGGTAAAGGGATACTAGAGGTTAACTGTATCAGGCAAGGTAGGCTAACATCCATTAGCAACAACCCCAAGTCATAATTATTTACCACGATAAAGTTTCAATTCTTGCCCATAGCACATTCATGCAAGTTCAAGGGAGTGGAGATAATCTAGGTTCTTTTCATCTAAGACTATACTATACCTCATACCCCTATAGTTGCCTAATAAACCATGCAGAAAAAAGGAAGCGTGAGGAGTTTGTGCAGGTCTTACGGTCCAGGCCTGGAGCTGGAGTCCCAGCAACATTCACTGGCCAGAATCCAGTCGTACGCTTCACCTAACCTAGAATGTGGTCTAGCTGAGTGACTAGTAAGACAATGAAACATGCTTGAACATCCTGACAATATCTGTCACATCACACGCTGAGGCATGAATCCTTCCAATACAGTTGACCATGGGAGACCAGACATCTCATCAAATGCACCTAAGGGTATTGATTTGCTATTATGTGAGATATTCCATTTTATTCATGAATACTTGGAATTATTAGAAAATTATTTTTATCAAGTATTCATCTGAGTAACACTTAACAATATGCTGTGATAGAAAGGACCCTTATGGAGAGTCCCTCTGTCTTGGGTTCTCACCTCAACTTTTCATTTACCAGGTGTGTGCCGTGCCTTTAGGTATGTTTAGGTGAGTGTAGGACTCCCAGAGCCCGAGAGTCTTCATCTATACAATGGGGGAAATAATGCTTGCCTCAGCGAAAAGATTAAATAATGAGGAAGTTCTGGATTACGGAAGGTCTTCAATACATGACAATCCCTTCTTTAATTTGTACCATTTACTTTGTTCAGGCCTAGCATCCAACACTACCCTTCTTCTCTTCCAAATGATGGCAATTCAGATTATTTGATGCAACCATAGTGTCGTCATTTATGGTCTGCTGCAAACAAATGGGCCAGGTTCCTTCAACAGTCAGTAATTTGACATAGTTTATGATCCTTCAGTGATGACACTGTGGAGACTCCATATGATGCCCACAGCGAACACATGAAGTGGTTCTGGCAACTTCACCTATATTTCTTTAGGAAGAAACAGGACCAGAGAGGTGAAGTGGTTTGCCTGAGGTCACTCAGCCAAGTCAAGGAGAACTGGAGTTAGAAGCCAGACCTCACCCGCTACCGTTTTTCTCTCTACCCGCTCCTTGCCTCTCCTCCCACAGGCTCACGGCAGCCACTATGGGCTTTTATGTTACAGTCACTTTTAAGCCTCAAAATGAGATGTTGTTTTCTCAGTCTTGCTATAATTAAGTCATCAGCACAACTCATAAAAGCAAAATTGTGGGGCTTCCCTGGTGGCGCAGTGGTTGAGAGTCCGCCTGCCGATGCAGGGGACGCGGGGTCGTGCCCCAGTCCGAGAAGACCCCACATGCCGCGGAGCGGCTGGGCCTGTGAACCGTGGCCTGAGCCTGCGCGTCCAGAGTCTGTGCTCCGCAACGGGAGAGGCCACAACAGTGAGAGGCCCGCGTACCGCAAAAAAAAAAACAAACAAAAAAACTGTGCCTTTTTAATTAGTGTCTTGAATGTGAATGAATGGTTCATTATTCTTTCCCATCTCTAGCTGAGATCATTATTAAAGGCTGGAGAAATAATGAATAGCCAGGCAGGGAAATTTAGAACATCACATGGAGAAGGTCCTTTTTCTTCTTGGATCCCAGAGCACAGGAGTGACCTGGGAGGGTTGGTCTTCTGACCAAGCAGCCAGTGGACAGTGGAAAGCCAAAGGACGCTCCCAACATTTGGGCCTGGGGTGCTCTCAAGGCAGAGATCTACCATTCAAAGAATAGACTTCCTATCAAGACTCATCTGGGTCTCCTTTAAAAAAGGCTTCCTAGAGGAGTGGTGTTTGTGGACTGAATTATACCCCCCTCCCCAAACTCATATGTTGAAGCTCCAACTCCAAAGTGACTGTATTTGGAGATAGGGTCTTTAAAGAGGTAATTAAAGTTAAATGAGGTCATAAGGGTGGAGCCCTCATCCAATATGACCAATGTCCTTGTAAGAAGAAGAAAGGGATATCAAGGAGGCACACTCAGAGAAAAAGCTATGTGAGGACACAGGAAGAGGGCAACCATCCGCAAGCCAAGGAGAGAGGCCTCAGGAGAAACCAAACCTGCGGGCACCTTGATCTTAAGACTTCCAACTTCCAGAATTGCAAGAAATTAATTTCTACCTTCTAAGCCACCCAGTCTGTGGCATTTTATTATGGCAGCCCTAGCTGACCAATACAGGTGGTTATTGGATTCAGACAAATAACTAATCTTATATGGATCCAATTATCTTGACTCTGGATCACAGAGGTCAGAGTGGTCTTTCATTTGTCCACTCTATAAACACTTGTTGAGGACCTACTATGTACCAGTTCCCGTGCTCAATGCTGAGAATGCAAGAGACATTAGATGTGGTCCTTGACTTCAAATATGAGACGTAGATGTGAATGGAAAATTACAGTGTACTATGACAGGTTCATTCGGTGAGGCCGATTGGCTGCTTCTTCAACGTTCAAGAAAGTCTTTGCAGCGGAGCCGATGTAGTTAAGAAAAAAAACAAAAACAGGTCATGAAGATTGAGTGGGTGCTTGCTAAGCATCTTAGTGTTAAGGAAGAGAAACTTTCAGGAAGAGATTTTATAAGGTGTGGAGCATCAAAGAGCAAACGGATTTGGAGGCCAGGTCTAGAGATGTGGGTATAAAAGCCATAGTGTGGGTTCTAGGCAAACCCAGTCCTCATCGGGCTTGTTCTGCTCTGAATCACAGGGAGGCTGGTCCTGCAGGCTCCTGTATCAACTGGTTTCTAGCTGGCCTCAGACAATGGGAGAGGAGGGGTAGGAACAGTGAGGAGATGGGGAAAGCTACCAGGATTTCTTCCCATTACCCTCTGCTTCATGTGGTATGTTCGTGTGGTGTGTCTCCTCCCTCCATCATCAGACGGACCTTCCCATGATGGTTCCAGCTTTCAGGTTACCCTGGTCCCTGAGTGCCAGTAATGCCACCTCCTCCCTTTGTACCTCTGGCCTTGGGCTGGTGTTAGTGTCCCCCTGTCACTAAACTCTGGGTTGGCTCTGTCCCTTGTCTGCCTTCTCAGCAATGCAATCACCTCTGGAACTAATTCCCTGCATTAAAACCCCTCTGTACTAAATGTTCAAGTGGTCTCTGTTTTCCAGTTAGACCCTGCCTAAGACACCTCAACAAAGACCTTGGACTTTATTCTTAGTTGAAAGGAAGCCACAGAAGGTCACGCCATACACATTGGTGTGACCTTTAATAATCACTTTAGGAAGATGACTCTGGCTACAGGATGGAGTGTGGATTACAACGAAAGATACTGGAGAAAGGGAGACCAGCGAAGAGAATAATGCAAGAGCACAGGTGAGCAATGCTTAGGGCTTGAACCAGAGCAGATAAGATGGGAGGCTAAGCTGAGAACACGAGCAAGGACTTCCTCAGCAGGTTCTTAACACTCTTAATTTGTGACACTTCTGACATCCTTAATACCACCTGAGGGCAATTAAGTATAATGCAAAGCTCAATGGACTGGAAGTCCGAGAAACTGGGCTCAAGCACTTACTCTGCTTCTAATAGAAGCAGTGACTTTGGACAAACCATTTATTAGGTATTCCATAATACCTACTTAGGAAAGGAACCTTCTGTTATGGAGTTTTACAGTCACCTTGCAAGATAGGCATTTTTAATACTCTCCCTACATTTTAGGAAAAATAAAAGAGGGAGATTCAAGACGTAGGGAAGTTGAGCAATTTACCCAAGATTTCTCAACAAGCAATGGAAGCAGGAATCAAATCCAGGTCTGTGTGGCTCCCATGCCTCTAATGAAAACCCATCTTACTGTGCTACTGCTTGCCTGAATCACTGACCTTCAATCACAGAATGTTCCAGTTGGAGGGAACTGCAAAGCTTGTCTCCTACAGCTATCTTATTTAAGAGATGAAGAACCTAGGATTAAGAGCCCATTGCTCTTTCCACGTGCCAACTCACCTTTTTAAATTTAAAGAATCTAAGGCTCTTGTCCTTGTCATATATATTAGTTTGGACTCTGTGTTTCAAAGCTTATTATTTTCCCACAGAGTTATAAGGAAAGATCATTTGTTTTCAATTATCAAAAAGAATTACATGCTGCTTTTCATCAAAGGCAAGCCTTCTTGGCTTTCTCCAAGAAAGGAAAGGAGAACTCCCTGCTTCTGTGTACTAATAAAGAACCCTAATACTGAATGGAGTGTATTTTTATAGGTAGACAGAGAACTTTGTCCCCCAAGTCCCAATATTCAAATCCAAAGTCCCAAATTGCAAAAAAGAATTTCACAGTCAATCTTACTTTTGGTTGCAATCCCTACATTATTATTTCACTTTATGATACCACTTTGAATAATCTTTAAAATAATAACTTCTATATAGGGTTAAATAAGAACATGTCTAAAAGTTATCTGGTGAAAATCAAATAGTGAAGAGATGCACTCCTTCCTTGGCTCAATATAATGTAGCATACATTTTTTTTCTTACATCCCCATAAATGTTTCATGATATCTATTTGAGAGGACCTGCTTTATAATAAATAAAGGCAGATATTTTAATTTCAGCAGCATTTATGGAGCGCCTTTTTGGCTATGCACAGTGGTAATTATAAGATATGCAGCCACTGAATGTCAGCCCATCATTGGAGGTCACTGTTCTCCCTAGAAAGAGAATGAATTGTAATGGTTACTGCATTCTGTGGTTAACCAGGAGATGGTCTAGTGCTATCGTAAGATGAATTCAGGCAAGTGACTTTCCCTTCTGGGGCCCCATCTGTAAAATGAAGAGGTCAAACGTAGAGGCGCTAAGCTTCCAGCACCGTGAGTCTATAGTTCTACAACTTCTATGAAATATGTCTCTGCCTCTGAAGCACAGTCCCTGAATGATTCCACCTATAAGGACAGCACCAAAACTCAGCTAAATGCCAGGGTGTCTGATGGTTGAGAACAAAATCCATTACCCCAGAACATTCAAGGAGAATTGAAAAATTCCATCAGGAAGTAGCCAGCAACGTTGCTTGTAATCGTGAGAAGGAGAAGGAGACGGACAGCATGCACCGGCTCTGGGAGCTGGGTTGTAAATGAGGGCACGTTAGCTGAATGAAATGCTTGCCAGCAGCAGGGACCATAAATATTCCATGACACCCAACTGATTTCTCAAAATGAGTTCCATTCCTCATTTGTAAATCAAGCCCACGAGTCTTTAGTTGCTCTTTCGCCTCTGCCATCCACTATGCTGTGTCTATGGCTAAATTTCTTCTGCTCCCATCAAACGATCACCCTCCCTCTACCTTCCCTTGAAACTACCAAGCATACTGAAGTTTTCTAACATTTGGCTTATAAAACGGTCACATTAAGTAGACCGGGACACTTGAGAAAACTGCGGCAAAGGGAGGTAATGAAAACGAATGGAGGTGATGTAATGAAACACAACAGTGCTTAGAATGGAATGCCAGGGCTTCCTAATGCGTGAGCTCAGATTGTTTTCACTTAAAATGTTTCTCAACTTCTTCAAGTTATGGCACACAGAAAAATATTGCTGTTTGACACATTGGAGTTGATAAATGAGACTGTGTGAAGCTGGAGAAGATGGATCCAGAAGTGCCGTCCATGTAGCTCATCTCAAGGACTAAGGGAATCCATAGCTTAGTCCCCTGTTGTATCCGTTAGGGAATTTATACCAGCTGTTGTAACAAACAACCAAAACCTCAGTGGGCTAATACAACCAAAGTTTATTTCTTTTTTTTTAAATTGAAATATAGTTGATTTACAATACTGTGTTAGTTTCCTATATCCAGAAAAGATGAAAACTCTAATTCAAAGTTTATTTCTTACTTGGGTCACTGACTACCTAGGCACTCCAAGCAGTAAGTAGCATTCTAAGTATTGGTTTTGGGATCACAGCTCCTTCTGTCTTGTGGTGATACCATCCTCTAGACCCTCTTGGGAACCCTCCACTGGATCCTTTACATACAGCCCACTGATAAGCAAAGAGAGAGAAGGAGGAATATCATGGGACATTGTATGATCAGGAGTCCATTACTTCCTCCTTTAGTCCATGGGCTAGATTCCAGCCACATGGTCCATCTGGCAAGGGACTCTAGCACCCCTGGACTGTCCAGGAGGAGAAGATGGGGTGGTTGAGCATCTGGCCCATTTCTGCCACACGTAGAACACATCCAGGCTCCTCCTTTCCTCTCTGAGGAAACTGATCTGTGATTAGCAACCCTGGCATCACCTGGATCCTGAAATCAGAAATACGGAAGCCCAGGCCTGAGCTTTAGACTACATTTTAATAAGGTCCCCCAGGTGATCTTGTTTCGAGAAACGTTGCCCCAGACCACCCACTCCTCTGATCACCATCAGAACTGTTGCACCCATCAAAACAGCAAAAAACACTGAATCACTAATGGTTTTCTATAACTATCATCTCCCAACTCAAAAGTGATGTGGATTGAATACATCAAGAAATGCACCTATCAAGCAATGGAATCGATATTTATTAGCCACTTATTTCATGTCAGTGATAAAACCAGACACATCACACACATTATCTCATTTAAGAGTTACCCTTATCCTGAGGGAGGGGTTATGATCTCTTCTAAAGAAAAGTGAGAAAAAACAAACTTGACAGGTAAAGAAACTTACTAAAGGTCACTCAGCCGGTTAGTGAGGCAGTGAGACTGGGACCCAGAACCAGAGCTTCTAGTCTGGTACTTTTCATGCTCTGCCATGCGGTAGCTTGGCTACATTTCAAACCTGTTCTTTGGAAAATGGCCCAGTAGATAATAACTTGGAAAGGGCTCTAGAATTATGTGATTTGGAGGAGAAAATGGAACGCTCAGTAGAAATTTAAAACATCCAAGTTGAAAATTTTTGAATTATTCAGTGGGGGAAAAAAGAGATTTCCTTAAAATTAGATTAAAAAGAAAAATAAAAAAGAGCTCTTATAGGCTGTTCCAGTTCATTTTAACCTCAGTGAGAAATCTGACATTTCTCATGTGTATATGATTAGGTATCCAGGAGAGTCAGGACACCCTGTCCCACGGCTGATTTCCACGAGAATCGTATGGCTTGTGGAGATAAATTATAAAATTAATTCTCATCCCGATGTGAACAAGAAGAGGAAATGATATTCTGGTACTTCAAGGACATGGCAGAGCCAGATACACTGGCCTCTACTCCTTCCCTAAGGACACCACTGCTCTAGATTTTGAGCTCTGAAATGCCCTTTCATCTTTGCTACTCCCTATTTAATCATATTTGTTTCTTCCTCCAGCAATTATTTGCACCTTATAAGGATAAAGTGGGAGTTTACAATGGTCTTAACAAGCAGAGTATTTCTCATGGTGTTAACTAGTAGTTCTCAAAAGTAAATAAGCATGAGAATTCTGGGAAAGGCTATAAATGTAGATTCCTGAGCCCCATCCCAAGAAATGTTGACTCCGTACATCTGGACTGGTGATCAGGAATCTGAATGCTTAAAAAGCAGCCTAGTGTATTCCACACAGTAAAATACTGTTCAAAACTTGGGGGAAAAAAAAGAAAATTCTGAAATACATGATGACCTGGATGAACCTTAAGGACATTATGCTAACTGAAATAAACCAGTTACCAAAAGGCAAACATGGTATTATTCCACTTACAGTTCTGGGGTATCTAAAATCAAGAAGTAGGATGGTAGTTGCTACCTTAAACGTGCTCAGAACACTTACATTAGCCTATAGTGGGGCAACACTGTCTGACACAAAGCCTATTCTATAATAAAGTGTTGGATATCTCGTGTAATTTATTGAATACTGTACTGAAAGTGAAAAACAGAATGGCTGGACGGGTACAGAATGGTTTTAAGTGTATCCGTTGTTTATGATCACATGGCTGACTGGGCGGTATCTCATACCACTAGCCTGAAAAGAGATCAAAATTAAAAATTCACAGTACAGCTTCTAATGAACATGATTCGCTTTCCCACCATCGTAAAGTGAAAAATGGTAAGTCTAGCCATCATAAGTCAGGGACTTTCTGTATTTCATAAACCCTGCCCAAACCCAACCAGTTCCGCATCTTGTAAGTCCTACCGTGAAGATCACCTACCCTCAAACAGTACTAGTAATCACTCTTTACCTGTTATTTTGGAGGCACTACGGAGACTTATTTGATGTTCTTTTATTTTAATAAGCTTAATCTTGCTTGATCAGCAAGTTTTCTGTGCAGCCAACGGCCAACACCACAAAGCCTCATCAGAGAACGACAGAAAATCCAGCACCCGATAAGCCTTCGATTATTGCTCTAGTCTGGACCAAGAGCCCCGACGTATGTTAAGTGTACATTACGGGGTTACCCAGAATAATTTTTTAGCCAACCTCTTCCCAATGCTTGGTTGAGGAAGAGGGAGGCATGGAACCTCTTGCATTCATTCATACATTTATCCATGCGTTCACGTGAAAAATATTTACTGATAACTATAATGGGCTAGGCACTAGAGATACAAAAACAAGACTTTCACCATCTAGCAAAGGGCTTGAACATGTAAGCCAATGAGTGCAATAATGTGTAACAAGGACCCTGATGAATTTCTACTAGGGTTAGTGGGAACACAGAAAACAGAGTGGTCTGTTCTACATGTAGAGTGAGGAAATATCACCTTGCACATAATGGATTTGATGCTTGAGCTAAGATGTATAAGATGATTAGATACTACTAGGAAGATGAAGCAAGATAAACATTTCCAGCAGTGAAATCAGGAGGAAGAAAGGTCCAGAGACGTAAAGAGGCTATAGTATCAATGAAGTAGCAAGAATTTTATCTTTTCTGGAGCACAGGACTTGAGAAACAAATCTAGAAAGACTGGTAAGGACCAGATAACCAAATGCCTCATCTTGATAGGGCATGTGAACTTGATAAAGCACAGAAAGGTTTTAAGCAAGAGAATGACAGAACAAGATATGTATCCTAGAAAGTTCCCTCTGGCAGCAGAATGAATTCCAAAGTGAAGTGGAAAGCAAAATGTTACTGGAGATAAGAACAGTAGTTGGCAAACCATTCCATCTGCCCATTCAAGAGATAGGGAAGGTTGGAACCAAGGGGTTTGAGGTTAAATTATGTCCCCCAAAACCATAAGTACAAGTCCAAATCCCTTGTGTGTGAACATGACCTTATTTGAAAAGAAGGTCTTTGCAGATGTAATCAAGTTAAGACAAAGTCATACTGGATAGGGGCTCTAATCCAACAACTGCTATCCTTAGAAGAACTGGGAAATTTGGACACAGAGACACACCCAGGGAGAAGGCCATGTGACAATGAAGGCAGGGATTGTAGTGATGTACCTACAAGCTAAAGAATGCCAAGGATTGCTGGCAACCTCCAGAAGCTATGAACAGACAAGGAAGAGCCTTCAGAGAGCGCGTGACCATAACCACACCTCGATTTCAGACTTCTAGCCTCCAGAACTGCGAGAGAGTACATTTATGTTGTTGTATTTTTCAATTTTATTGGAGTATAGTTGATTTACAATGTTGTGTTAGTTTCAGGGGTACAGCGAAGTGATTCAGTTATACATATATTCATTTGCTTTAAGCCACCAGTTTATGGTAATTTGTTTACGGCAGCCCAAGGAAACTAATACAAAAGGAAATAGTAATCAAGAATGGGATGGGGCTTCCCTGGTGGCTCAGTGGTTAAGAATCCGCCTGCCAATGCGGGGGACACGGATTCGAGGCCTGGTCGGGGAAGATCCCACATGCCATGGAGCAACTAAGCCCGGGTGCCATAACTACCGAGCCCACGTGCCACAACTACTGAAGCCCGCGCGCCTAGAGCCCGTGCTCTGCAACAAGAGAAGCCACCACAATGAGAAGCCCGCGCACCGCAACAAAGAGTAGCCCCCGCTCGCCGCAACTAGAGAAAGCCCGCGCAAAAGCCCGCGCATCAACGAAGACCCAACACAGCCAAAAATAAAATACATAAATTAAAAAAAAAAAAAGAATGGGATGGAGGAGGATACACCGTATTTAGGAAATAGAAACTTCAGGACTCAGAGAAGATTGGAAATGAGGGTTAGGAGACACGGCCAGTGGAGGTGGACCCAGAGCTTCGTACTTTCTTCAATATTGGACCAGTGAGCGTGAGTATCTAAGAGACTTCCAGCTGAAGGTAGCTGACAGGAAGGTGTTCACACTGGTGTGTAGACCAGGAAGAAGGGGTAGGCTGGACAGTCCCTAGTCACCCCAGGAGAGGGTGCCCATTGCAGGCAGAGCACACAACCTGATACCCTTGTTGAGTGACTTTGGAGAGAGGGAAATGTACACTATTCATTCAGTATTGTCCATCGTGTAACTCGAGAAACAGACGTCCCTCCTGCCTCCCCGTCCATCTGGAGTTAAACTGTTTTACTTAAGGTTTGACAAATGCCATTTTATCCAACTGAGTGTTGTACCCACTTGTGTGGCACGACTGCCATCTCAACTCTGTTTGCTATTGTAACAACCATTGGTGGCCGTGTTTCCGTCCTCTTTCCCCCTTTACATTTCTTGCATCCGCTTTTCTACGTTAGTTCTATAGCTATTGCCTTATTTCTAGCCTCTTAGTCCGCTTCTCAGCTCTAGTTTTTGTTTTGTTTTGAGTTGTTTTTTTTTTTAAAGACTGAATCCACATGCAGATTTTTTCTTATATGTAAACCAGATCATGTAGGGGCTCTCCAGACCCGCCGGAGAGAGTCTCACCTGCTTTGCCTGACATGCCCTTCCACACCCAGCTCTGGCTCCTTCTCCAGTCTCATCTCTCGGAGCGCATCCCTTGCATCCTTAAGTCCACTTATTATCCTACTACTCATAACTGTCCGAACTTCATTCTACTTCATTCATTCTGCTGCTTCTCATTGCTATTACTCCCCAAAGGCACACCACATCCTCTTGTTCCTGATCCTTTCCTCTTGTCAGGTCAAGGTGACTGTTCCGGGGGGTGATGGACAGTTCAAGGGTGGACAGCTGCCCTACTATTCTGGCTGAGCCCTCTGCCCAGACTGACCTGTTCATCTACGCTGAGCTCTTACTAATGTTCGTCTAAGTGTCACCTCCTTTATGAAGCCTACATGATTCCCAGCCCAGTGCAAGAACTGACCACCTTCTCCTCTGTACTCCCACTGTGGGCATTTCTAGCAATGTCTCCTGTGCCATCCGCATTACAACTCTGTCCCTCTAGACAGACTACAGTCGCAGAAGGATGGCTGCATCCCTTTTATCTTCTTAGTCTCAGCACCCAGCAAAGTGACACATAGTAGGCTTTCAAAAAAAGTGACGAATGAGAACAAGAAGACTATTTAAATCCTACTGAAAGCCGGCCCTCCATGGGAAAAGCATCTGATGCGAGCACTGCAGGTTTTCGTATCAGGGCTAGGTGATTTACGAGTTATATGATTTATCGGGCTTCATGTACCAGGTGTCACCTCTGCATTCAGCTTCACTCATCAAGAAAATGAACTCGATCCTGGATCTCTGTCCTCCCAAGAACAGCTTGCCAGGAAAAGTCATTAATGCAGTAAATTATCTTCCCAGCTGTTAATATCGTGTTCCCGTCTTGTTTTCCTTCTTTTAATTCAGCTGAGCGTCAATTTGCTCAGTAATATTTCCGTGAATATCTTCACTTCATCAGTACCGTTGTCCATCTGTTTCGCTGAGGGCTGAAATTACCAGGCTATGGCCAGCAGTGAAGCAGTAGCCAGACCGAACAGTAACTTTCCCCCAATAGAGAAAGGCAGCCCCATTTCCAGCTTGCCCAGCCCTGCTTACCACTGAAATGCAGCCTGAATGACACAGAGCAGGGAATTAGAAAGACCATCCTTTAGGAGAATGTTAGAAAATTAGGGGCATCTGTCTCCTCTAAACCAGAGGCTACAACATGAAAGCTAAGTGGAGAACACAAAAGACATACTGGCTTCTTTACCCAAGTTCAGTCTGCAACCCACATCTAACAAACATGTTTTCATTAACTAAAAAAAATAGTTACCATGGGCCATGGGCCTACCATGAGCACTAAGGATGAGAAATAGCCCCTGAATTCACATCCCTTCTATTCCATTAGGTCAACAAATATCTCTTGAGTACCTATTGTATACCAAGCAGTATTCTCAGTCCTGGGGATGAAGCGTTGATTTAGAGCAAGGCCATACCCTCAAAATCTGAGGAGATGTTTGGGCTGAAGGCTGAATGGTGACCAGAATGGGAGAAAGAACTTTCTAAGCAAAAAGAATAGCTCTTACAAAGGCTCTGAGACAGAAACGAGCTTGACCTGTTCTAGGGATGGAGAAAACCTGGTATGGTGAGAGTGGGGTGTGGGAAGCTGAGGTCCCAGAGCAGGCAGCAGCCACGGCCTTCAGATCCGTGGCTCTGGATTATACTAAGTGGGCTGGGAAGACACTGAGGGTTTCAGAGAAATGCTGACACTATCTGCATTACCTTTAAACGCATCCCTTGCTCACCCGCTGTGTGGAGAATGGGCTGCAGAGGAACTAGGCTGGAAGCACGGAGACCAGCGAGAAAGAACTCTTGGCTTTTGTCAAGGTGAGAAATGAGGTGATCTGAATGGGGATTGTTGTGTTGAGCGTGGTAAGATGTATTTTGCAGTAAGATGGACAGGACTTCCTGATGGAGGAGAATGGGTTGTGCATGTAAAGAGGGAGCAAACCTAACTCTGAAGTGTGTAGCCTGAGCTACTCTGGGGATGGCGGTGCCATTTACTAAGGTGAGGAAGGCCTGGGAGTGGGGAGCAGATTTGGAGAGGAAAATCAGTAGGTCCTTTATGAACGTGTTAGGTTTGAGATGCCTATCAGACGTCCAAGGGGAGATGTCAAGGATGCGATGAGAGCTTAGAGAAGACGGGGGAAAGGAGGCAGCCTGGTGAGGGTGTGGAAACGCGGAAGTGCAGGGCCGCTGAGAAACACGGCACAGATCGGAATGCAACTCCTATGCAGAGCAGCTGCCACATGTCAGGCACTAAACTCTAAATCTCATGTGCATTATCCCATTTCACCCACACCACAAGGGAGACGCTGTTTCCCAAGTGATATCGAGCTTAAGGGTGTAAGCACTGCAGTCTGTTTGCATTTGTACCCCAGCTCCGCTGTCTATCTCTGTGACCTTGAGCAAAGTACTTAACGTGAGGTCTTTGCTTCCTCACCTGTAAACCAGAAATAATAATACAACCCATATGAGAAGTAAAAGCGGTAATGCATATAAATATCAAATCACAACATGTAAATGCAATTATTAAGTAATAGGCATCATAGTTATTGTTGATTATAATTCTGCTGTGGGTTGAATTGTGTCCCATAAAAATATGTTTCATTCCTAACCCCCAGTACATGTGAAGTTACTTGGAAAAAGGGTCTCTGCAGATGTCAGCAAGTTAAGATGAGTTCACAGTGGATATGGGCGGGTATTGATGAAATGACCGGTATCGTCAAAAGAAAAGGGAAATCTGGACACGGAGACACACGCGGGAGAGTGCCAAGCAGAGATGGAGGCCTGCTGCCACAAGCCAAAGACTGTCAACAACCGACAGCACCCCCCAGAGGCTGAAAGAGGGGCACGGACCAGAGTCTCCCTCAGTACCTCCAGAAGAAGCCGGCCGTGCCGACACCTTGATCTCAGACTTGTAGCTTCCAGAACTGTGAGAAAATTAATTTCTGTTGTTTTAAGTCACCCGTTTGTGGTATTGTTACAGCAGTGCTAGGAAACTGCTACAAGTTTTATTTTGCAAAACAGGGAAACGGAAGTTCCAAAGAGGTGACACAGCTCTCCTAAGGTCACACAGTGAAAGACTGGTACCCCTGAACTCAGTGCAGTATATGCTCCCTCCATCCAGCCCCTGGAACACGTCACAGTATAAGGAGCTCAGCTTGCTGACGACTTAGCCAGCGTCCTACAGGCACCCAGGCTCCACGGGGAAGACAGACGGAAAACTAAGCAAAGTGAATTAGGCTCTGACACTGAGGGACTGGAAAAGGGCACCGGGCATATAGAGAGAGTGACCATTCTGACTTGCGCAGGGGTCAAGAATTTGACAAGGCAGGTGAAGGAACAGCTGGATGCGGGCGCTCATACGGAACAGAAGACGTAAGGAGTGGCCAGCAGTCGTGAAGCTTGGAAAAGAGCACTGCTCTGGAGCCAGGCAGGGTGGGTCCTTTACAGACAAGCTGCCTGCCATGGTGCAAAACACATGCATCACCCCATGGAATCCTCCAGCCGGCACTTTGAGGAGGGCCTTATTAGACACGGACTTGACAGATGAGAACACGGAAGCTTTGAGAGGCTAAGCCACCTGTCCCAGGTCCCAAGCACAGTGCCTACAGACAGGAACCGCAGGTTATCCTGAGTCCAATGAGTCCTCCGTTGACCCTTATGCTGTACTGGTTCTCAACCTGTTATACTGTCCCGTTTTGTTTTTGTCCTTGGCTTTCGCTGCCTGACCCTGGAAAAGCACTTAACCTCCCTGAGACTCAGTCTCCCTACCTGCAATCCAGAAATGGTAATAATTATAGTTGACGTTTAGCATGAAGCACGTTACCCCCTCCCTGGACACTAACCGGTAGCCGCGGTTGGGCCTCGCCAACACCAACAAGGTCACAATGACATCAGGGGAAGCACAGCACGTATCAGAATCTTCCCCAGTTCCCGCTGAACATTGACGATGGAGAAGAACAAAGAGCTTCCCTGTCTTCCTGCAGCCTTTTCAGGTGGATCAGAGGCAGAGAAGGCCAGTTAAGGAGGGGGAAATATTCTGGGAGTTGGTCTATAGGTAGAAACATGAAATGATGGCAGGAAAATTGAGGGATGGGTGTTTCTGGGCAGAAGAGAACAGATGTAGCAAACTGGGTTCACAGGAACAGCGATTTTATCTCAATTTAATGCTAGACAGCTCCAGTCTGTTTAACAAATACACCTGCTGCCTGAGAGACTGTCAATTCCATTTCAAAACAGAGACCCAAATGGGGGTAGTGGATCCCATCCAGGCCTAGGACAGTTTTAAAAAAGCAAAAGGCTGAAAAGGTTGAACCGTGGGGAGGGCACAGGAGCCTAGAATGGAGGGCTCTGCAGAAATGAAAAGTGAGTCGGATGTGGAGCCAGGTCTCTCCTTAAACGGAGAAGTCATCATAGCAACCATCGTAATGATGGGCAGTGTTTCCTGATTGCTCATTCTATGCCTGACGCTATTCTAAGCATGCTTGCACCCCAGTAAAGAAGGTGTTGTTTTTATTTCTATTCTACGCATGAGGAAACAGAGAGAGATTTGAACCCAGGGACTCTTCCTCAAAATTGCAGGCCTTTAACTGCTATTCTGCACAGCTTCTTAGTTCTGTGCACAGGAAGGAACAAAGAGAGGAACAGGGTTTAGTCAGCCCTCAGGGGATGCCAAGCTAAACGTCCCCCTCAAGGTGTAAAACCCCAGCTGTGTGGTGATCGGGGGAGAAGGAAGTGTGGAGGGAAATGTAGAAATAACCTTACAGACTAATAGGAGAGATATACCTTAACCAAGAAAATAAAGAAATACGCCATGACTTACCACAAATAAATGATGCCACGTGGGGCTTCCCTGGTGGCGCAGTGGTTAAGAATCCACCCGCCAATGCAGGGGACACAGGTTCGAGCCCTGGTCCGGGAAGATCCCACATGCCGCAGAGCAACTAAGCCCGTGTGCCACAACTACTGAGCCTGCACTCTAGAGCCTGTGAGCCACAACTACTGAGCCCGCGAGCCACAACTACTGAGCCCACGTGCCTAGAGCCTGTGCTCTGCAACAAGAGAAGCCACCGCAACGAAGAGTAGCCCCTGATCGCCACAACTAGAGAAAGCCTGTGTGCAGCAACGAAGACCCAACGCGGCCATAAATAAATAAATAACAATTTTTAAAAAATGATGCCACGTTACGTGAAAATAAAGCAAGATGTGGTAATGAAGTAAAAATAGGGAGGAACATCTATTTAGATTGAATGAAGAACTTCCTGAGAGGACATTTTCAGTGAATCCTGCATTATTGAAAAGGAGCTAGTCTTGCATACAGTGGGAGGAAGAACATTCCAGAAGGCCTGAAGAAGGGAAAAATTTGAGGATCTAAAAGGTGGCCAGTGAGACTGGAGGGAGAGAATGACCATTTCACCTGAAGGCTGGCATGACCTGGTGGAGACATGATGTAATAAAATGCAAATATTAATACCTTTATAATAATAATAATAATGTCTGCTTAGTCATCCATATCTCACAGTGCACCTCCTACCTACTCTCTTATTTACTTCCAAATCTACAATCCTGGGCATGTGCCAGTAGGTGCTAGTCCCTCCATTTATTTGAGACAAGAGAGAGCTGAGAAGTTGTAACCCACCAAAAACATATAGTCAATGATGGAAAAGCCAAGCACTGGACTTTGAACTCTAAAATCTCACTCAGTCCAGGCTCTTCCCCAGCGCACGGCACCTGACTCACTGGAGCTGCTATTTAATGATGGGAGGTCCCCCGTTTAACCCTTCTCTTCAGCACATCATTGAACATTCATGCAGAACCACAACTTCTCAGTAGAGGCTCTTGCCCCTGGACCGAGGAGCCCTGTGCAAAGTTCCCGCCTTCTAACTTGGATACTTCCTATAAACAGGGCTCACTCTGTACATGACTCTAATAATCAAGAAAATAAATGAGATCCCAGAATCTCTTTTACTCTGGATAACAGCTCATTCCAGGAAGTCATTAATGCAGTAAATCAAACTCACAACTGTTGACACCATGAAAGTGCGTTGTTTACCTTCCTTTGATTCAGCTGGGTATCAATTAGCTCAGTGATATTTACATAAATATCTTGATTTGGAGGGCGGAATTGTCCATCTGCTTCTGGAAAGATTTAATTAGGTCTGTGTTGCTAGGGAAGAAGAAATTAATCCTTTTCAACATTAACCTTTTCACTTAATATATGTTCTGTGATGTATTGTATAACATGCCTTGTTATGCAAATTGGATGAACTGGAACATTTCAGGCTGGAGAGATGATGTCTTTGAAAAGATGTCTCTCTTTCCAAATCTGTGCTCATACACGTACATTTCCTCTTGGTGAGGGTTTCTTTCAATTCAACTTCCTGAAGGCTTCCTTCTGATGTTGCATAGATCCTTTACTCTGGACAGGATGCTCATGTCCTCTCTCCTCACCTGGGTAACTCCTCCTGGACCTCTCTTATTACCTTAACATTTTCTTCCTCCAGGGATGAGGGCTTCCTCGAATCCTGAGTAAGACCAGAAGCCCATGTCATAGGCCTTCAGCACCGTGCACGTTTCCTTCAGTACACCCATCACTTGTAATGGCTCTTTTATGTGTGTCACACACAGGAACCCTCAACCACGGCTGTTTGTTGGGTGCCTAGCAAGGTGCCTGTCTCGCGGAAATTATTCACTAAATGTACATGGAGTGAATGAGCAAAACCAGAATCATTAAGTAACAGATTCCCTGTGATCTCACAGCTCATCATGCCAAATCACAGAAGCAAAAAAAAAAAAAAAAAATCGTTAACGCTATGTGAATTTCCAAAGTAGAGATGAGTTTTTAAATGCAAAAGTATCCCTCCCTTCCTCTTAAACACACACTGCCATGAATGGGAAGTCCCGCTCCCAGATTATCCTCTATCAGGAGCCTCATGCAGTCAGGCGTGATCACTGAAGACTCCTGTGTTGCTCAGTTCAACATTCTGGAAGCCTCACTATTCAAGGAAAAGGTGTCTTCAACCTCATTCCTTGCGATGTTCCTCACCTCTTCTCTCTTGTCTACAGTCAGGTATTTCTTACTCCCTTAGAAGCTTTCCTGAAGGGCTAAATATTTTCATATAACTTCTCACAATCTTCACTCACTCTGAGATGGGGAGAATAATCATGATAATTACAGCCACCACTTATCAGGTGCCTACTCTGTTCCAGGCACTGTTCTAGGTTCTTCTTCCATAAATCCCTAAGCTTACGACAACCCTTAAGACAGCATTACCCATGTTTCCAGGTGACAAAACAAAGACTCAGAGAGGTAAGCGATCTATACAAAGTCACATAAGAAATAGGATCCTGCCTGGATTTTTAAACTCAAATTGGTCTGTTTCAAAAGCCCACCAGCTTTGCCATTAGACCACAATGCATCCATGGTCCCTTGCTGGACCAAAGCCTCCACGCTAAGTAAAAGATTAGGTCTTAAATTATGACACTGTTAAACAAATTGACCAGCATTGACATGACTCAGAATAGCTTATCTCAAAAGATGTGACTCTATTAGTGTTATTGCTTCTATAAGAAACAAGCCTCTGTAAATTAGTTGACAAAGCTTGAACATATAGAGCAGAGACTGGCAATGTTTTTCTGTAAAGGGTCAGGATAGTAAATGTGTTTTGGCTTTGTGGGTCACATGGTCACTACTGCAACAACTCAACTCTGCATTGCAGAGAGAAACAACCATGGACAATTCCCAATGAATGGGTGTACCTATGTTCCAACAAAACTTTATTTACAAAAACGGGGGCAGGATGGATTTGGGCCTTGGGCTGTAGTTTGTTGACCTCTGAAATAGAGGGAAGGTACACTTGATGCTTCTATCACTCTACATTAAATATATAATTTAATCCTCACATTAATACTTTAAAATAAATGGAAGTACTACTTTCATTTTAAAGACAAGGAAATTGAGGCTTCAGAGAAAGATAAAGAGATCGAGGCCTGAGGTCACACAGCTATTAACCGTGTTTCTATTGCCCTGAGCCCAAGCAGGTTTCCAGTTTCCCAAGTTGGGCTGTTGTTATTGTTTGTTTCCTTCTTTATTCCAGTAAACTAAGAATAGCTTTAAATTGCATCAGAATCTCTAGCCCGTCAGGGACCCTCAATTCCTCAGTATTTAAAGCATCCCCCTCTGCCCCTCCAAAGCCCTTCCACCCATGGTGAGGGCAGGAGATGGTAATTCATGAGAAAAGGGAGCTGTCAAAGATTCCAGTGACCAGTTTTCCTCTGGGAGTGATAAGAAGTGACAGCTCCAGACAAAGGGGGCCATAACTACCTAAGGACTGACTGGCACATAGCAGGTGATCAATAGCTCAACACTGAATGATTTAAGCGGATGGAAGAATTTGACAAGAGAACACCAGTCACGTTGACTTGAGTTGAGGCCGATTATTAGACAAGAACTGGGGCTTTGGGTCAGACTGACTTTCTTCAAGTCCTGACCTCGCAAC
The DNA here is from genome assembly GCF_003031525.2 of Neophocaena asiaeorientalis asiaeorientalis. Lineage (NCBI taxonomy): Eukaryota > Metazoa > Chordata > Mammalia > Artiodactyla > Phocoenidae > Neophocaena > Neophocaena asiaeorientalis. Next base: position 16,293,787 of record NW_020172779.1, read on the forward strand.
TCATTAAGCAAATAACCTCGGGAAAGTTACTTAACACTGGTGAGCCTCAATTTCCTCATATGTAGAAATGTCAATAATACCAGTACCACTTTAATAAGCTGTTGTGAGGATTAAACAAGATAATGCATGTAGGGTAGTCATTTCATAACTCAACGAATGGTAGCAATTGTAATGACTACAATAAGAACAATCACCCTTATTACCTGCCACACTTGCACTTTGAGCTCTCATTGGCTTGTACAGCCAACATCTCCCATCCTGGAGAGAAGAGCCATGCACACCAGTTAAGCATGCAAAGTCCTGCAGTAAACATACTGAATCACTGAATATGTTGCTGTGACCATGGCTGTATCTATCACCAAACCTCTCTTCAAAGGCCTGAATTCTAAAGAATTTTACTGTAAAATTATACCAGTATTGGAACTACAAGAATGTAAAAATGATGGACATGTGCCAATGTGGAGATTAAGGGCAAACATAGACAAATAAAGACGACAGTTTGACTTACTGCAGGTTGTGAGATACATTTTTTCCTTTGTTTGTTTTGTGTTTATGTAGCTCCATTAAGGTAGCCACAATCCTACTTATAAAATAAGAAAAACAGAACAAAGAAGACTTTCAATGAACTGACATGTCAAAATCAATGATATTTAGAAGAAAATAAAAACCCTCACCAAACTCTAAAACGTATGAAATTACTTCTGTTAACTTAAGCATACGTGAGATAACTATTTTGTTAACTTGACTAAAGAGTTTTATTTATTACGTTTTTAGAAATCTCTCATGGACTTCTGCTTTTCTGCTTGTGCGCCATTCAACAGGCTACTTAGCTGATTTCCTTTTCCTTTCCTTCCATGTTTATTACTGATTTCTATTCAACAGAGGAGCAGTGAAATAATTGGCCTATTCAGAGGAAACACTGATGATCGTTTTCATGAGTTATGCCTCTCCCATCACACAGCCTGCTTTTGAACCTCCCAGGACAGTACGACGGAAGATTCTCAGGGCACAAGTTCATCCACTTGTTATTCCAAATGGCCAGGCAACTCACTGACCAATTAAGTAACAGGCCTTGAGTTTTCTGAGACCTCTTTTGTTTTACAAAATGTCTTATTCCCACAAAAGAGGTTTAGAGAAGTAGTCTATGTCATTCCCCTTAGCTCTCAGTATTCCCTTGTTCCTAAAAGGTCACTCTATGGATATGGAATCAGCAGAGCTGTGCTGTCTCCAGCTTCGCCATTTATTCATCATGTGATCTTGGGAAAATCATTTACTTTCTCTATGTTTCAATCATGCCATCTGCCCTATCAACCTCACCCATATCGTGTATATAAAATGGTTTTTACCATAATTTTATTATTTCCCAAAACAGAAACTGAGCACCTACAAAGGCCCAGACGACTCTGCGAGGTGTCTAGGACTCTAAAAGGAAAGACACAGAACCTGCTCTCAAAAATTCAGTGGAGAAGACACACAAGTATGCAATCAAATAGAGGGTGCTGTGGGACCAGAGTTGGTATGGGGGTGGGGGACGCCCAAGTATCCCGAGGTCATAGAAGGCTTCACAAGACGTGATGTTCAGTTGATTCCTGAAGAAGAGAGAAGGAAGCAGGGACACAGTCTGATCGCTGAGAAAAGCACAGATGAAAATACTGCCACATCAAGGAGCCCAGTGCATTGGGAAAATGTCCTGTAATTCATAGGGGCTAGAGCCCAAAGGAAAATATAGGGAGTTGGAAGATATGATAAATATAAGCCTGGAGAAGAAATAATAACAAAGATTATTGAATGTTTTATATGCAAAACCAAGAAAAATAACCCTTAACATCATTGGGTTCTTAATCTTTATTAGGTCTTCTATGAACCTTAATATTCCCCTTTATCATTACCATGACCACACAAGGTAGGTACTATTCTATTACCAACCCCATCTGAGCAAATAGAGACCTAGAGAGTTTAAGACCTTCACAAAGTCATGCAGAAAGTGGTCTGTTCAAGACCCTAACTTAATTCTGTCCAAATACTCACCACTACTAATATCCACTGTGCTCTCCTGCCTCTACTGAGGGTCTGGGCTTCATTGCACAACCAATGAGGAGCCTGTGTTAGACAGACTATAGAATGGACCACATGATCCCCCACCTCTTGGTATTCATAACCCTGTGTAATCTCTGCTCTTTCTTTTTTTATTTCAATTTTATTTATTTATTTATTTATTTATTTATTTATTATACAGCAGGTTCTTATTAGTTATCTATTTTATACACATCAGTGTATACATGTCAATCCCAATCTTCCAATTCATCCCACCACCACCCACCCCCACTTTCCCCCCTTGGTGTCCATACGTTTGTTCTCTACATCTGTGTCTCTATTTCTGCCCTGCAAATCTGTTCAACTGTACCATTTTTCTAGATTCCACATATATGCATTAATATACGATATTTGTTCTTCTCTTTCTGACTTACTTCACACTGTATGACAGTCTCTAGGTCCATCTACACCTCTACAAATGACCCAATTTCATTCCTTATTATGGCTGAGTAATATTCCATTGTATATATGTACCACATCTTCTTTATCCGTTCGTCTGTCGATGGGTATTTAGGTTGCTTCCATGACCTGGCTATTGTAAATAGTGCTGCAATGAACATTGGGGTGCGTGTGTCTTTTTGAATTATGGTTTTCTCTGGGTAGATGCCCAGTAGTGGGATTCCTGGGTCATATGATAATTCTGTTTTTAGTTTTTTAAGGAACCTCCATAGTGGCTGTATCAATTTACATTCCCACCAACAGTGCAAGAGGGTTCCCTTTTCTCCACACCCTCTCCAACGTTTGTTGTTTGTAGATTTTCTGATGATGTCCATCCTAACTGGTGTGAGGTGATACCTCATTGTAGTTTTGATTTGCATTTCTCTAATAATTAGTGACGTTGAGCAGCTTTTCATGTGCCTCTTGGCCATCTGTATGTCTTATTTAGAGAGATATCTGTTTAGGTCTTCTGCCCATTTTTTGATTGGATTTTTTTTTTATATTGAGCTGCATGAGCTATTTATATATTTTGGAGATTAATCCTTTGTCCGTTGATTCGTTTGCAAATATTTTCTTGCATTCTGAGGGCTGTCTTTTCATCTTGTTTATAGTTTCCTTTGCTGTGCGAAAGCTTTTAAGTTTCATTAGGTCCCATTTGTTTATTTTTGTTTTTATCTCCATTTCTGTAGGAGGTGGGTCCCCAAAAGATCTTCCTGTGATTTATGTCAAAGAGTGTTCTTCCTATGTTTTCCTCTAAGAGCCTTATAGTGTCCAGTCTAACATTTAGGTCTTCAACCCATTTTGAGTTTATTTTTGTGTATATTTATCTTCTCAAAGAACAAGACATTAGTTTTATTGATCTTTGCTATTGCTTTCTTTGTTTCTATTTCATTTACTTCTGCTCTGATCTTTATGATTTCTTTCCTTCTACTAACTTTGGGTTATGTTTGTTCTTCTTTCTCTAGTTACTTTAGGTGTAAGATTAGATTGTTTATTTGAGATTTTTCTTGTTTCTTGAGGTAGGACTGTATTGCTATAAACTTCCCTCTTAGAACTGCTTTTGCTGCATCCCATAGGTTTTGGATCATCGTGTTTTCATTGCCATTCGTCTCTAGGTATTTTCTGATTTTCTCTTTGATTTCTTCCCTGATCTCTTGGTTATTTAGTAACGTATTGTTTAGCTCCATGTGTTGTATTTTTTACGTTTTTTTCCCCCTGTGATTTATTTCTAATCTCATAGCATTGTGGTCAGAAAAGATGCTTGATATGATTTCAATTTTCTTAAATTTACCGAGGCTTGATTTGTGACCCTTGATGTGATCTATCCTGGAGAATGTTCCATGTGCACTTGAGAAGAAAGTGTAATCTGCTGTTTTCAGATGGAATGTCCTATAAATATCAATTAAATCTATCTGGGCTAATGTGTCATTTAAAGCTTGTGTTTCCTTATTAATTTTCTGTCTGGATGATCTGTCCACTGGTGTAAGTGGGGTGTTAAAGTTCCCCACTATTATTGTGTTACTGTCGATTTCCTCTTTTATAGCTCTTAGTATTTGCCTCCTATATTGGGTGCATATATATCTATAATTGTTATATCTTCTTCTTGGATTGATTCCTTGATCATTATGTAGTGTCCTTCCTTGTCTCTTGTAACATTCTTTATTTTAAAGTCTATTTTATATGATATGAGTGAGTATTGCTACTCCAGCTTTCTTTTGATTTTCCATTTGCATGGAATATCCTTTTCCATCCCCTCACTTTCTGCCTCTATGTGTCCCTAGGTTTGAAGTGGGTCTCTTGTAGATAGCATATATACAGGTCTTGTTTTTATATCCATTCAGCGAGCCTTTGTCTTTTGGATGGAGCATTTAATCCATTCACATTAAAGTAATTATCGGTATGTATGTTTCTACTACCATTTTCTTAATTGTTTGAGGTTTGTTTTTGTAGGTCGTTTTCTTCTCTTGTCTTTCTCACTTAGAGAAGTTCTTTTAGCATTTGCTGTAGAGCTGGTTTGGTGGTGCGGGGTTCTCTTAGCTTTAGCCTGTCTGTAAAGCTTTTGATTTCTCCATCAAATCGGAATGAGATCCTTGCCGGCTAGAGTAATCTTGGTTGTAGGTTCTTCCCTTTCATCACTTTAATTATATCATGCCACTCCCTTCTGGCTTGTAGGGTTTTTGCTGAGAAATCAGCTGTTAACCTTATGGGATTCCCTTGTATGTTATTTGGGTTTTTTTCCCTTGTTGCTTTTAGTAATTTTTCTTTGTCTTTAATTTTTGTCAATTTGATTACTAGTGTCTCGGTGTGTTTCTCCTTGGGTTTATCCTGCCTTGGACTCTCTGTGCTTCCTGGACTTGGGTGGCTATTTCCTTTCCCATGTTATGGAAGTTTTCAACTATAATCTCTTCAAATATTTTCTCAGGTCCTTTCTCTCTCTCTTCTCCTTCTGGGACCCCTATAATGTGAATGTTGTTGCATTTAATATTGTCCCAGAGGTCTATTAGGCTGTCTTCATTTCGTTTCATTCTTTTTTTCTTTATTCTCTTCTGCAGCAGTGAATTCCACCATTCTGCCTTCCAGGTCACTTATCCGTTCTTCTGCCTCAGTTATTCTGCTATTGATTCCTTCTAGTATATTTTTCATTTCAGTTACTGTATTGTTCATCTCTGTTTGTTCGTTCTTTAATTCTTCTAGGTGTTTGTTCTTTAATTCTTCTAGGTCTTTGTTGAACATTTCTTGCATCTTCTTGATCTTTGTCTCCATTCTTATTCCGAGGTCCTGGATCATCTTCACTATCATTATTCTGAATTCTTTTTCTGAAAGATTGCCTATCTCCACTTCATTTAATTGTTTTTCTGGGGTTTTATCGTGTTCCTTCATCTGGTACATAGTCCTCTGCCTTTTCATCTTGTCTATCTTTCTGTGAATGTAGTTTTCACTCCACAGGTTGCAGAATTGTAGGTCTTCTTGCTTCTGCTGTCTGCCTCCTGGTGGATGAGGCTATACATAATCTCAGCTCTTGAATGTGGGTGGCCTTTTTAACCAATAGAATACAGCAAAGGTAATGGGACATCCCTTTCAGGATGGGATGTATTTAGAATTGTGACTTCCCTCTGGCTACCAGACTCTGTACCTAGCTGAGTTTGATGAAGTAAAAGGCCTTTGTGGAAAGGCCCATCTGGCAAAGAACAGAGGGAGGATTCCAGCCAGCAGCCATCAATGAGCAGAGGCCCTCAGTCAAACAAACCTCCCAGAACTGAATGCTGCCAACAATTTGAGTGAACTTGGAAGTGGATCCTTCTGTAGTCAAGCTTTCCGCTGAGACCCCAGCCCTTGCTAACAACTTGATTGCAGCCCTATGGGAGATCCTAAAGCAGAGGGGTCTCCAGCTAACCTTTGCCCAGATTCCTGATCCACATAAACTGTGAGGTAATAACCATGTGTTGATTTAAGCCCCTAAGGTTGTGGTAATTTGTTACATAGCAACAGATAACTACTAGAGAACCACTGAACAGTTTAAGCATAGGAATGATCAAGATCAGATCTGCATTTTATAGATCATTTATAAAATGCATTTTATGTCACTTTTGCTAACAGTGTAAAGAATAGATTAGAGGATTAAGAAGGAGAGATTGTCTAAGACGTTATTTCACAGTGAGCCATGATGGTGACCCAAATATGGCAGTAACAGAGGGAATGCGGAAAGAGTAAAGGAAGTTGCAGAAGATATATCAGAGGCAGATTCAGCAGGACTTTGGGTCCAACTTGATGTATGTATGGAGAAAAGGGAAGGGAGCATGGAGTTTAGACACAAGAGTCACTCCACTGGCCTTGCCCATAGTTTAGCCCTTGTTGTTCCCAGAAGCCATTCAATTGCATCAGTCAGATCCAATGTCCCACTGGCCTCAAGGCCTCCATCACAGCCAACAACAGAGAAACTGTTGTGAATCCAGATTGAACAAGGGAATTTCTTAGGCCCTTTGGGTACCAAATTCTAAAAGATTTACCTGAAGGGAATTTGACACTTTGGGGAGCCATAGTAAGAGATTCATCCTCTTAGAAATTCAGCCCAGAGAAGGGTTTGGCATCAAGATGCCACACCAAAATGCCCTCTGAGTGAAATACTTCTCTCTGGAGAGAGCCAGAGTCCAGTAAAAGGCAGGCTTCTAAGATGCCTAGACCACTCGCCCCAGTTCCAGGAAAGCACACAGCTGAGAGGATGAGCTCATGATCTTAACCACTGACTAGGTGTACTGCCTCCTTACTACAGCTACTTCTTTACTCAGACAAACCACCCTTACTGCCATCCAGAATTAATATGGGGCTTAAATGAGGAAAGAACTTTGAAAAGGAAAACATACTTTTCACATGTCAGCTGATGTTAAGATGACATCAGGACTGAATCTCAGAAAAGACAAATATAATAATTTGTGGTATTTTTTAATGGCAGCCCTAGCAAGCTAATACAATTACACAGAAATTAGGCTCTGAAACCAATCAAAGCACACCTCTGTCCATCAAAATCTACTTAATTCCTTCTATTGGAATACAACATCAGCACTGGGGTACAGAAAGGCTCTGGCACAGCTGGTGAGAACAGGTGGCTAGTCCCAGACCCCTGAATGGTTCTGAGCAATGAATTTCACCCTCATAACAGACTGACAGCTGAGGTCAGCACAGGAAACTAGAGCAGCAATACTCAAAGTGTGGTCACCAGGATCCCATGGAAGCTTATTGGAAATGCAAATTATCAAGTCCCACACCAGAATCAGAATCCCTTGGCTGGGGGGCCTAGAAATTTATGTTGTAACAAACTCTCCAGCTGAATCTTAAATACTCTACATTCCGAGAAGGAGGAAATGTGTCTAAATGGTTTAATGATTTACTGCACCTCTGACCAACACTATGTGTTAGAGATGGCCAGGGAAAAGGGGCATGTGAAATGTCTTCTCCTAGGAGTTTCATGCTCCATAGATGAGGAAGGGTAAATACCCAACTGAACAACAAATAATTATTGAGTACTTACTATGTGCCAGATACTGTGCAATGCCCTGAGGATATACTGGTGAGTAAAAGCTGAGGATTTCTTGGCACTTAGAGTCTTATATTCATGTCATGTGAGGAGGGGAGGAGAGAGAAGAGAGTGGCATGGCAGACAACTTTGAGGGCCAGGAGAATTGGCCACGTTGCCTGCAGAGTGCCCCCAGTCGTCCAGAACAGAGGTGCATATGGCGATACTGAAGCTTGTCTAAAGAAGATTCTACTGAGACTGCCTGCATGCTGCATCCCCATGTTCAAGTGGGAGGTTTTTTTATCCCGGGACCACTGATGACTTTGGCCCTTGGCCAGTATTCCAATGAAGTGTCACCTTCAAAGCCACTCCCACTGATAGCATTCCCAGATCTACTCTGCCACAGGCATTTCTCTACCTTCTTGGAATTTCAAGGTACTGTCTTAAATTTGCACTCCCCCAGAAACTGACCATAAGTTAGGAATTTGGCCCAGGTACCTTATTTGGAAGGTGATTCCAGGAAGCATGATGTAAGAGTGTGGAAGTACAAGAGTGATGGGAGGAGAGCCAATGAAGTTAGAGTTAATGAGCAAGCCATCACCATGGGCAGCTGGGGCTCAACCCCACAGGGGACCCTCTGGGAGACTGTGAAGTACAGCTTAAAAGTGGGCTCCACAAAGGCAAGGAAGCCAGCTTCTGAACCTACCAGCTGTCCTCCCTCACTGCTTGAGGACTGCTCCTGGGCTCTGAGCTCTGGCTCTTGTGGCCTGCTCTGCACCTGGGCAGAGCATCCTCCTATAGCCAGAGGGATTTCCGATGCCACAGATGTGGAGGTGGACTGTCTGCAGGTGACCTGCAGGGTAGCTGAGGGGTACAGGCGATACAGGTGACAGTTACCCTACAGAGCTTTTAACTAGAATATCACTTATAAAAACAAACACACAGCATCTTGCATCTGAGCTGTACAACACTGTCAGCACCAAGAAAACCTATCAGTCTCTCCTCATGAATCTCAAGCTGGGCAAGATATAGTTCTCTCTGACAGTTTCTGCAACCATCCTATGTCTTATGGAATAATGAAATGTCTTCCAATGAGATATGCAGTGTTAAAACACAGCAATAATCTGATTCCTGGCAACAACAAAGAGATGGTGTTTCCATTCTCCTACATGTGATTATAGCTAAACATAAGAAGACATTGGTTAGGATTTTAAAATACTGAAAATTATTGGTGGATCCTAATCATTTCCTACAGAGACATGCTAATGGTCTGTGGATGCCATTGCAAATTCAGGGAATAGAGACTGCATCTCTTTTGTTACTGCCTCCCTGGTACCCACGGCAGTGGCCACGCTGAGCAGGAATGTGCTGTCAGCATATAGTTCGCTGAGCAACTTTCAGAGCTTTAAAGAGCTTTGAGTGTGTCTCATTTCACATAAGTCTAATTCGCTTAAACATTCGTAGAGTTTCAAACCGACATGTTGAAAATTCACGCTTTCATTCACTGTTAACAAGAACTTTCTTTTTTCAAGAATAATCTGCAGGCTTCCTCACAAGTAATTCCACAGCCATCTGGAAGACTTGTGTTGCTACTCAGAAGTGCTAAAAGGGATATATATGGAGGCTGGATGCCGACAGAATTGGAAATGAAGGGAAGCACACTTTAGCAACACCCACCTCCCTTCACGGCTTCCCGTCCTTTCTCCTGGCGTCCCCAGAACTCTGGGCATGGATTCCATGCATGCTTCCAAGTCACACAAATGTCTTAGAGATTTAAGACACTACTCTTCCCACAAAATATATTTTGTTTTACCAAGGATACTTGTAGGAAGAGATACTTATTTCAGAAGGATTCCTCAGTAATGACAGTGTTTCAGGCATGGTGATTCCAGGCAGGAAAAATAATCAAGGACAAAATAATCTGTCCAGTCCTCCAGAAATCATAAGGCATTAGTGGACTTACATCTGTTCATAAGATGAACTCCGGGGGTCCAGTGGTAAAGAGTCTACCTTAATCTAGGAGGAATTCTTGCATAGGATTATCATGAGATTATAAAAATAAATGAGCTGTAGCACCTGAAAAAAAAAAAAAAAGAATCCGCCTTACAATGCAGGGGACACAGGTTCAATCCCTGGTCAGGGAACTAAGATCCCACATGCCGCGGGGCAACTAAGCCCGCGCGCCACAACTTCTGAGCTCACGTGCCTCAACTAGAGAGCCTGCGTGCCGCAAACTACAGAGCCCACACGCTCTGGAACCCGTACGCCACAACTATGGAGCTCACGTGCCCTGGAGCCTGCGTGCCACAACTAGAGAGAAAACCTGCATGCCACAACTAGAAAGAAGTCCATGCGCTGCAACGAAAGATCTCACGTGTCACAACTAAGACCCGACACAGCAAAATAAATAAATAAAATAATAAAAAAATAATTTTTTTTTAAAAAGATCAACTCTGGTTATCAATAAAGCCATTCAGTACACATCCTCACAGCATTTGAATAAGTGTTGGACACTGTCCGTGGTACTGAAAAACACAGAGGTGAGAACTCTGTGACCCTGAACGTCTGCAGCACTCACTCTAGGGGCACATGAGGCCTGTCACCCAGGCATCTGGGTTTGCTGGAAAAGAAATAATTATCTAGGTACAGGTTTAAACTAAAATGTATATTATAGGCATGGTGCTGTGGCTGGCCAGAGAAGGACATCCCTAGCTGGGAGGTCTGAGCCGCCTGATGCAGCAGAAAAGTTGGATAAGCCCAGAAACAAGGAGAGCAGACCATAGGAGAGAGAGTGGAGAAAGCCTCATGGTTCCCGCAACCACAAATCAGACAATCAAAAGAACTAAAAAGAGAAATTGCAGGACAAGTTTGAAGGATGGCACACTTGGTTGGATAGATGTGGTGGTTGATAGATCCGGTTGAAAATTTCCCTCTGATGGCTATTCCAGAAGGAAGTTTAGTACAGCAGTTAAGAGCTGAGATTCCAGAAGCAGACTGTGTGGTTTAAGGCACAGCTCTGCCACTCATCAGGCATGCGACCTTGAGGAAGTAACTTTGCCCTTGTTGCTTTGGTTTTCTCATCTTTAGAGTGGGCATTATAAGAGACCTACCTCATAAGCTCATTATGATGGCTAAACGAACTAACGGATTTAAAACACTCAAATAGTGCCTGACACAAAATAAAAGCTGCGACCCTGTTAGTTGTCATTACTATCATAAAGAATATGGACTACAACGCCAGTGCTTTTTGTTGGTTTGTTTCTGGGATGCAAAGGGATCCTGGGATTCTGGGATTGCATCTTTGTATCCAGTTACCCATTCAGCAAGCATTCATCAAGGGCTGGCCGTGTGCCAAACACAGGTACGTGCAGCCCCTGCCCTCCGGAGGCTTATGGTGGGAGAGCAGGAAGCAGACAGGGAAGACAAGCCTTGCGGATTTGCTCCAAGCATAAAATGCATATTGGAAACAAACGCCTTGTGTTTCTCTTGGGCAGCTGCCCTAAGGCCTTTACTCTTCTCTCTCCCACATCACGCTGCCTCCTTGCATTCTGCCCCACTCCAGGGTGAGAAGGGGAGCTGAGAGTGGGAACATGAAAATGTGGGGTGGAGGGTGTAACCAGCACTATGAAGCTTAAAGAATGTGGGCGCTCTGGCTTGGAGGCAGCTCATTTCCTTCAGCAGCTTGTCTTGTCCTAGAGAATTTTTAGGAGTGGGTGTTTGCTGGATACACAGGATGGCCACTCCATGATACCCCATTATACCACCCACCTCATAAGAAAACCACCACAGGGGCTTCCCTGGTGGTCCAGTGGTTAAGACTCCAGGCTTCCAATGCAGGGGGCACGGGCTTGATCCCTGGTCGGGGAACTAAGATCCTGTATGCTGCGTGGCACGGCCAAAAAAAGAAAAAAGAAAGAAAACCACCATAAACCCTCCCTCAGTCTGGCTTAAGAAGAGTAGATGAGGTTACCCCTTAAGGCCCCCAGAACCTATATTCTGCAAAAATGATATAATTCATTAATTAAAGGAAAAGAGAGAGAAATATGAATACCTACACCTTGATTCAATGCTGGGATGAAGCCTGTCGTGGGTGTTTTACAGACATGGGCTCATTTAATCCTTATAACCCCCCCGGGGTCAGTGCTGTTATCACCCTGCTGTATGGCCGAGATAACTGAGGTGCAGCAAGTCTGAGCAACTTGCCCTGGGCCACAGCATTAGCAGCAGACGCAGGATGTGAACCCAGGCATTCGGCTCTAGGAGCTGCATGCCTAATAGCTGCAGAGGAGGCGAGGCAGGACAAAAAGAGAAGCAGCAGGAGGATAAACAGGTACCCTTTATGGAGCACTTGCCACCAGGCATCCAAACGCCAGGCGAAGACCTTAGGCGTCTCCTTTGGTCCTCAAATCAACACGATGAGGGAGGCACTATTCTTGTTCCCATTTTACTGATGAAGAGACTGAGGTATAAGTAGGGCAAGTAACTCGCTCAAGGTCACAAGCTTCTAAGTTTGAATTCTTAACCATTGGGGTGAAGGAGAGAAAAATGGAGAAGGAACGTGGATAAAAGATGAAGCACATCTGTGTACATTTTGTCTCCCCAAATAAATGGAAAATTCCTTGAGGCTAAGAAATCAATGTCTTCCATTCCTAACTGCCCCTCCCTGGCTCTTATCACGAGACTGAGCACATCATATCTCCTTAAACTGCAATTTAAGGTGCAAAGCTCTCCTCTGTGCAGAAGCCTGGTGTTTGCACGTGAACAGCCTGCAGAAGATGCTGGTATCAGTTTGCTCCAAATAATATGCATGCTCCCCTTTTGGTTGATGAATATCTCCTCCCTTGAGATTCTTGAGTGATTCTAACCTACCAGCTAAAAATAAGACCCAGATTTATTATTTTTGCTCGTGTCCCTAAAAAATTTTTAAAGTCCAATCCTTCTCTTTTATTATCTTCACACATCCTCCCACCTAATTCGCTGAAGGAGCATAATTTGCGGTCACTTTCATGTGGCGGCCCTATCTAAAGACAGCCAGCTGCGCATTACGAAAAGGACACAGTCAGGCTGTGTCTGGCAGCCCCGGGGGGCGGTCTTAGGTCAGCAGACACACAGTGGGAGAAGTGGGCAGAGGAGAAGACAAGCTATTTAGTTCTTTCTATATGGTCGTTGCACTTTGCAAGTACTCTTTATAAAGAACTTCTTTCAATGGAGAAAATGACATAAATTTGATATGACAAAGTAAGTATGGCGCGATCAGAAAAAAATTGCAGTTCTAGGATCTTTTATGTTTTCTGATGCAGATCTACAATTAATTCTTAGCAAAGGGAAGGATGAAAATATCATTTCATTGTCAAAGACAGACACTGTAGCCCCTGGACTATTTGTTAGCGATTAATAAGAAATAGAGTCCCATGTTTTGTTTTGGTCTCAGCTCAGAGTTTCTTTTTTTCTGGAGAAATAATACGATCAGCAGAAGAGATTCCTATAAGGATTTGAGGAAGCTAGCAGTAAGGGGAATATACCCAGCAAAAGTAATAAAATTAGAATAACAGAATTAAAGTGTTCTTTTAGCAGCCACCAATCTACTGATTGATTCGGGCAAGAATCATCAATGGATGTGTTTTCCGGTCACTATTGCTGCGTAGCCATTATCCCAAATCGCAGGGTCTTAAACAACCCTTTTATTTTGCCCATGTTTTGGGGATCAGGAATTTGAGATGTGCTTGTGTGGGCAGTCCTCACTTGCAGTCATTCATGTGATCACAGTCAGATGTCAGATGGAGCTTCAGCCATCTCTAGGGTTCAGCTGGGCTGGAGTATCCAAGGTAAATAAATCATTTGCATGGTGGCATTTGGTGTTGGCTGTCGGCTGGCAGCTTGGCTGTGCTGTTGACCAGAGTGGCTACTCATGACCTCTCCAGCATGGCAATGTCAGGTTGGCCAGACTTCCTACAGGGCGCTTTGATCTTCCCAAGGCCAACATCGCGTGAGGACAAGGCAGATGCTGCGTGACTGTTAAAGAGATGGCTTCAGAGGTCAAGCAGCAATGCTTCCCCTACACTCTAGTGGCCAAAACCAATCACAGCCTCACCTAATTCAAGGTGGAAGAATACAGACCCCACTTCCCACTGGGAGGAGTCTCAAAGACTTTGGGGGCCATATTTTATAAGCCACCACATAGGTTAATCCCACTGTGTAGGAGTTTATTGGGGAAGAAGATATTAACACAATCTCAAAATATTTTTCAGAGATTATCTATTTATTGGAAAAGGAAAAGAGATCCTTTTACAGTGGAGAAATCTGATACACACCACTTTAACCAAGTTAATATCACTATTAATGGGACATAATACACTGTGTGCTTTCTAATATGCTGTCCCGAGGGGACACTTGAATCTAAACAAGAGAAAACAAGAAGATGGAGCCTAATCGAGGGATATCCTACAAAACAACTGGCCTGTGCTCTTCAAAAATGTCAGTGTAATTGCAGCAGACGCTCTCAATGCCGCCCCCCCCTCCGCGTGCCACCGGCACTCCCTGTTACAGTACTTGCATTTGGAACTACGCAGGAGGCAGACTGGAAGGGCTGGGGAAGCTAAAACCCCTGGAGCAGGCTTCATCCAAAACAGATGGGAGCTAGGATCCGTGCCCTGCTTTCTTGTCTAGGATGGGATGACGCGGGGGCACTTTCTACACTGTCTCCCAAAGCTCCGGCATTGGAATTTGAGCCTCAGCTGTTCATACTGGTTACTTGCTTGATAACACACTTACATTGGCTTCCTTCCCTTCCTTGTTCCACTTCCACATTCCCTAATCATACTTCCCAGAATCGCCTCCTAAATATCTACCTGCATTTGAATCCCTGTCTCAGCCTCTGCTTCTGGGAGAATCTGGTCCAACCCAGTCGTGAAGGACAAAGCAAAGACTGAGCAATCGCTCTGAATGAAAGGTGAGTGAGCAAAGGGGAGCAAGAGAGATGTGGTCTCGGATGGGAACCAAGCCTGGCGAGGAAAAGCTATGACTGATACTCTCGGGAGAATTAGCAAAATATGATGGTGGGCTGCAGATGAGATAACAGTACTGTATCCACGTCCAGCCTCCTGAATTTTATAATGACACTGCAGTGGCATAAGGCTTGTTCTTGGTCCTGGGAAATGAATGCTGAACTATTTAGGGATGAAGCTGCACGATATCTGCAACTCATTCGCAGATGGTTTAACAAATAAGAATATGAGAGATTTAAAACAAATGTGACAAAATATTAAGAACTGGGAAATATAAGTGAATAACATTTGGATGTTAATTGTTTTATTCTTGCAACTTTTCTGATCTTTTAAAATTATCTGAAAAAGTTATGAAAGAGTAATAGCGATAAAAAAATGTATGGTCAATGTAATAGAAATCGAAAGGAATGGGACACGTATCAAAAAGGAGAGTATCTGTAGCTGATTTTTTAAAATGTGGCTACAAGCTTCCAGGCAGGTAAGAAATATATAGGATGATGGAAGAAGTGGAACGTCCTAAAGACATGTCAAATATTCCTCAGATTTTAGATACATCTGAAGATGTTGGGCTTATGGTGGGTTATTAAAGCAAGTCAGAAAGGAAACTAACACTCCTTGATGAGGCTGGATGATGTACATACGTCTACCCCTTTAATGGTAATGTCTACGTGACTAGGGCTGGTAGCTTTTGCATGGATGTGAGCCGCTCTGAGTTTCACAGCGCTGGCACTTCTTCAATATTGTGAAGGTGTTATTGGCTGTTTCTGCAGAGGCTCAGAGAGACTAGGTAACTTGCTTAAGATCTCACAGGTAAGTGACAGAGCCACAGTTCAAACCCTGGTCTCGTCTGTATCGAAACCGTAACTCTTTCCATTCCTCCCTCACAACATCCCAATTTTCCATTAAGAGGTAGATATGCTGTGAGCCTGTGTCTAGTCTTTGGAAAGCCCAGCCTTTGGCATCAGACAGACCACCGTCCTATCATCGGTACTGACCTGCACGAACCACTGGATGGACTCCACATGGCGGCCCTATGTCCTTGGATAAACGGAGAAGGAGGCTGATGGGAAATGCTCCAGTGTGCATGGCTGGTGTGAATTTACATCCCCCTCCTCCCTTAAGCAGGTCGTGTGGCCGCTGCAGAGTTCTCCAGGCTCGCCCAAGGTTCTTGGTGGACTGCATGCTCGCCGGGAGTCAAAACTTCTACCAAGAAAAGCTAATCTGAATTTGAATTTGAATCACCAGAGGTTTAAAGTATTTTATTATTTTATACAACTCAGAGTAACCTTATCAATCTAACCTCCTAATTTTTACAGATGAGGAAACCGCGGCCCAGGGCAGAAGGATGCCTTGGTTGGAGCAGCAAGCTTATTAGAAGAAGAGGCAAACACAGAGCCATTAGACAAGCCAGTGCTGACTCCTCTGGGGAGATTCGCTGGCATTCCCAGGCTCCATTTTTCTTTATTTTTAAAAAACCATGTTCTTCCCGTTTTACTGAAATAGAAATGCTCCGACAAGCTTGGAGATGTTAATAGACCATCTGAGAAAGCTGGCATCAAATGCAGACGAAAATCTAAAAAAGGACGGTCGGTGCTCCTGGCTTCTTTGTCCCGTCAGTGTAGCTGATGTGTTTCCAAAGGACAGACTCAGGAAGGAGTTCACATGGTGTGAAGACTCATGGCGAGTCAGACCTGCTAAAGCAGTGAGAGTGGGAACCGGGCGGCCAAAGACGCCTTGGACAGAATAAATCTCCCTGAACCTCAGGAAAACAGAAACCAAAGCCCAAGAGAAACAGAGGACATCTTCATGCAGAGCCTTACCACATCAGAAGAAACCAGATATCTGAGCGTTTGGAAGAATAAGAATATATTGTATGAGCAGGGTAGAAAACCTCCAGAAAAGAAGCATGCCCAGATTTGCATGTGTGGAGGAGGGAGTGGTGAGAGAAAATGTGCCTTTTCTACAACTGATCTGGCAGAATGTCATCTGCCTAGTTTTTAAAATGATATCCCCCCCCCAAATCTCATTTGCTTAATTATAAAAAGATGTGTGCCTACATGCATGTGTATAATGTGTATTGGTATATGTGTGTATACATATGTATATATGTATGTGTGTGTAGTATGTGTGTGAGTATGTATTGTCTCTAGACCCTTACTTTTATTCCCTATATATTTCTTCTCTCCCCTATGAGCTATAGGTCTGGAGACTAGACATAAAGTCCTTGCAGTAGGAATCTAGTTTTCTTTCCCTTCCCACTTGGGCTTAGTAAGATGAGATGCATATTTATATTTGAAAGAAGTCCAATCAGCAAAATAACTCTGAAATTACCCATTATTTGGCCCAGATTCATACACCTGGGCATTAAAACAGTGCTGAAACTTATTTCCAAGTCACCACTGACAAGCGCTCCTTAGACAAAGTGACCAATGCCTGTAGAGTTCAGAGTATGGATGTCTGCACAAAAAAATGGGCAAACTCTAGGTCTAAAACCCATCCACAACCCTTTGCATCGGTCCTAGGAGGTGGTGGTGTTTAGAATGTGTAACCATGCTTGGAGGGATGATAAATTTTACGAAGCAATCATCAAATCGACGTGCTACCTGGCTCCATCCGTGGAGTCAAGATCTGATCTGCTGGCCCAGCAGTGTAATCAAAACATAACCTACTCTGGGTCCCAGGACCTGATGAGAAACTTAGTAGGGCGCTGTTTTTATTATTGTTATCACTCTTCCAAGGGGCCTCTCTGACTACTGAATTATAAGTGATTTCTCTTGCAGTTTACTGCAATTTGCCACTTTGCTCCTCATGTCAAAAATCCAATATAATTTTCAGCCAAAAAATAAGGTATTACATTATGATAATGGCAGCAGCATTTCATCCATCAGCAGCAACTAAATACATTACTTACCACATTTCAGAGGAATTCATGATAAATTTGAAAAGTTGCCCTTTTGGAAAGAATGAACTTAAATCTTTGGATTATCATCTAGGTTTGGGAAAAGCCTGGCAGTCTGGCCTACTGCAGACGAGGGAGTCTTTTTAGAGAATGGCCAGGACTGCCTCACACTCACAGATAGGTCAGGATAGGGATAATAAGAATTAGCTGGAAGGAAGTTTACAATCTGGGTAGTGGCTGCTCCAAATCCCACAGTCACTGGCTTTGAAGAGCCATCTGTCTGGAACTGATTGGCTCAGAGAGCTGGCACACAGAGATAATGAATCCAAGGTCACAGGGTCAAGTTCACGTGCATCTGAGCCAACTAGCTTGTGCAGGGTAGTAAAGAACCATGAGTCCACAGCTGCTGGACACTCTCCAGCCCCATTGGCTATGTGTGCATACAGCACTGGCTGCCAAGAAGGAAAATGGCAGGAGCGGCTTCATTCAATTCAGAAAGCTTTATCTGAGCACTACTTGAACAAGATTATGCTCCCCCACCTAAGTGGAGTTAGCAAGTTAGCAAGGTCTGATCCCAGCCCTCAAGAAACTCAGCCTGGCAGTTGAACCAAAGAGGAAGACTAGTCGACTCTCATAGAGCTAGAATAAAGGAAGAAACAGATGCTGTATAAACAAGGATGGGAGAGACAGTATCTTAGAGCGGAGGCTGCCAGGACCAGGTGGTATACTAAAAGGGCCCTTGGGACTTCCCGGGTGGCACAGTGGTTAAGAATCTGCCTGCCAATGCACGGGACATAGGTTCGAGCCCCGGTCCGGGAAGATCCCACGTGCCGCGGAGCAACTAAGCCCATGCACCACAACTACTGAGCCTGCGCTCTAGAGCCCACGAGCCACAACTGCTGAGCCCATAGGCCACAACCACCGAAGCCCACGCACCTAGAGCCCGTGCTCTGCAACAAGAGAAGCCACCACAAGGAGAAGCCTGTGCATCGATCGCCACAACCAGAGAAAGCCCGCGTGCAGCAACACAGCCAAGAAAAAAAAAAAGGCCTTGACGATAATTATTCTTTCACCAAGAAGAATCAGGAAGTGAGTTTGGGGTAAATATATCCCCAGGTGTTTCCTTGAACAGTGACCTCAGATCTCTCCACTACAAGTCTCTACTTCTTTCAAGGAAGTCTTCTCTATACAACTCCACCCCCTTCCAGTTTCAGTAACCCCTCAACTTTCTTCTCCCATCATACCCTAGAGATGATGTTTTATTGGCTTGGCCAAAAAATTCATTCGGGGCTTTTCTGTAAGATGTTAGATGTTACAGAAAAACCCGAACGAACGTTCTGGCCAACCCAATACTTTGGGTCCCCCGCTGAAGCACACTCTAACCAGGAGTCAGCAAACTTCTTTAGTAAATATATTCCCCTTTCCAGGTCATACTGTCCCTGTCACAACTCTTCAACTTACTCTGTCCTTGTAGCATGAAAGCAACCATAGATAAAACATAAAGGAAGTGACATGGCTGTGTTCTAATAAAACATTATATACAAAACCAGCTAACAGACTGGTTTTAGCCCGTGAACTATAATTTGATGCTTTAAGCAATGGGCTGAAGAGAAAGCAGTTTATTGTTAGTGCAAAAGGAACACAAGAGAGGAGAAGCATGATACAGGGAAAGAAGAGTGGCCAGTAAGGATTGTGTTTCCAAGCCAGCTTCTAATGTGGGCTATTAGAGATTAATCCTCTGGATAAGCTATTGAAAATGACAGAAAAACAATCTCAGAATTATCTTGGCAAAGAGGCAAGAGAGCTGAGGTATTTATACTCCCACATGCATTAATCATAGTTTAAGGGCTTTCCTTGTGAGGACATAATTCCCAGGAAATTCCAACCCACCAGATTCTTAGGCAAACTGGGTTTTTCCACCTTTGACAAAATATACAGACGCTGGCCATTGGAAGTCAGGCTGCTTGCAGCGAATAGAGGTAAGGATCCAAGGGAATGGAGTGAGCACAGACAGGGTCTGTGCCAGCCCATTTCTTGCACAACTCAGATCCGGCCATGCCTCACATTAAGTTGACTCAATCTTAAAACTAATTCTTCAGAAGAGTAATGAAAATGTCTTAAAAGAAGAGAGTTAGTGGGGTGCTGGGCCAGGTGCAGTCTTCACTACTACAGCTGAGCCCTAGGCCATAGTTGATACTCATCATGTCCCTCCTCTACCATCCATTCTAGGCTTCTCTCATCAGCCAGCACTTTTGCTGATCTAGGTTTCTTGCCAAATGGGTTAACTTAACCTTAGCATTTCTCTAATCATGGCCATGTACTCTGAGAACAGAATCTTTCATGAAATAAAATGGTGACACTATAAATAAATCTCTCAGCACACAGTAGGTGCTCAAAATTGCCAATTCCTCACCTTCAAATTGTACCCACACGTGAAATAAATGTGATGGGTTTATTTCACAACAAAATAGAGCATTTAAAAAATTTTGAAACGCTTCTTCTGCCTGATTTCATATGCTAACGTGTTCTTGCCAAATCCAGCTGTTGGCTCATCAAAAAGAGCTCTAATGAGTGTTGACTCTCCTGACGCTTCCCTAGGAGATACCCTGGCATGCCACTTGAAAAAAGCAGCAGCGCTGACGGCTGCTGGAGCCCAAAGCCAAAGAAATGATCCTGAGTCCAGAGGCAATTTCCTCGCTGTTATATTATCTGCCCTTCTCATTAGCTGCCCGACAGAGTGGGACTCCACAGGCGAGAATAGTTCTTGCCCTGGCATTATTGACTTTTCAGAACCTCAAGGCTTTTCCAAACGGCATATTTTCAGGCTCATTTCATTTCCTGCCTTTGCTTCAGCAGTCTGGAAAGACAGGAGAATGCTCTCCATCCTTTGTCCCGGAGGGCTCGGAGAGGCCATGCCAGCCAAGTTGATGTCAATCTCTTTGGCAGGCCCACGATGGAGGGAGGACCTTGGAGTCCACTGGTGCCAAATGGGTCCATGCACAGCTGAGGGTGGAATCAGCTTTTTCTGGCTCCTCACGCTGGATGAGGGGAAGGAAACCATCAGGAAAGAGTTGGCCAAAGTGAGAGTCTGCAGGAGAGAAAAGGCTTCTCTCCCGGCCCTCTCCTCAGTCCAACAAGGGAGCTGTGGGAGAGGCTCGCAGCTAAGTATTAGACTGGGGTCTCATTTAGGAAGGGGTTCCAGAAGAGACCATTGGACAACTCACGCCATAAGGAGGCAGCCCAGTCCAGAATCCTGGGCTGTCCCTGCTTCTCCCCTCTGCCACCTGCAAAACCTGGGCCACTCACATCCCTTAGGGCCCAGTGTCCTCATCTGTAGGAAGAATCATTAATACATGCCCTGACTATTTCACTAAAATTCTTGGCAAAGACACAAAACTAAGATCATAGATGTTAAACTCTTTCGTAAACTGTAAAACACTTTATAATTGCCATCCGTTAGGATGAGCCTAGGTGTGTCTTCAGGGAAACAATCTGCAGTCACATGTCTTGGGTTTGAATTCTAGCTGCATTTCCAATTAGTTAGAAGACATCAACACTCAGCCTCAATATTCTATTTCGGAAAATTAAGAAAGTAACTCCTCCTGCAGAGGTCTGCCACGGAGCTTAAGTGACCATGACGGGAGTTACGTAAGGGAAAGGATAAACTGCTATTTACGTGTCCCAAGCACCGCCTCCAGAAGATAAAGCAAGAGAGTATAAGACAAAGAAAGGTGGTTCCTGAATGAATGAGCACCATAAAGTGGAGTAACGTACCTAAACACTGACAACCATAATAATAACGACAATGGTAACAGCGAATTCTATTAAGCTAGGCGCCGCCCTCGCCAGTTCCCTCGCACCATCATAGCTTATCCTCATAGCAACTATACGATGGTCCTGTTATCAGGCTGATCTTTCACATGAGTAAAGCAAGGCTTTAAGGAATTAAGTAGCTTCTCCAAAGTCACCCATGTAGCCCCTAGAAAAGCCAGGATTCAAAAACCACGCCTCTGACTCTAGAAACCAGAGTCTCGTACAGACAGATGTGCACATACCCAGGCACGACCAGAAAGGGCACAGGGCTTCACGAGCAAGCACACAGGAGAGGAAGGGTTAGCACTTACCGAGTGCATGCACGCATTCCATATCTACTAACCACATGATCTTGCTGTGATTATCATCCCTGTTCCACAGATGAGAAAATGGAGGAACGGTGAGGCTGAGTAACTCACTGCAATATTAACACCGAGTAAGGGGCAGAGCCAAGACTCGAACCCAGGCAGCCCGGCGCCAGTCCCTGCTCCATCCACCCCACGCACTGCTTCACAGACACAAACAGCCACACGTGGAGCGGTGCATGCACGCCCGCCTGTGCACACACACACATGCACGCACACAAGACTTCTAATCGTGAGACCCTTCTCCTTCTCTTCTTTTGCAGGGCCCTCGCTGACACGCAAAGGAGATGGAGAGCCCCACTGTCATGGTCATGAGTGGACCCCTTCTGGTTCCGGGAGATCAGAGGCCCCTGGCAATGGGAAACCGCAGAGGGGAGGGTACTGGGTCCATCTAGAAAGGCTGTGCTGGGCCACAAGCCTAGAATTCTGAAGAGTCTGCTGTCGCTTTGAGTTTCTTCCATGTTCACAGAAGAATAAAGAAATGTGAGCCACAGGCCTCGCTCAGCATCTCCTCAGGAGCCACCAGGCTTTGCTATTTTAGGTGGCTTGTGGCATTCAGCAGTTTCTCTTTGCACTAGAAAAACATCCCACCTTCGGGGGCGGGGGCGCCTTCTCAACTCAGAGGCCTTTAGTGACTTCAATGAGGAAGAGAAAGAACTTATATTTCTGCAGAGCGAACAGGGAGTCTTAGAGGTGGGAAGAAAAGAAGACGCCAGCGGCTGGAAGCGCAGAGGGACAGAATGCACACAGAAGCGCGCGCAGCACGGCGACATGACACATCTAGGGGTCTTCTGTCTCCAGAGCACCCCATTCCCACAACCTCCACCTCCATCACCCCAAATCGCTCCTCCCCACAGCACCCCGGTCACAGCTCTGCAGAAAACCCTCACCGCCCTTCCAACACCCTCAGAAAAAACAAAACTCCTTCGGCAGGGCTTACAAGGAGCTGCCTGGGTTGGCCCTGGCCAACGTGGCTCTCGTCCCCTGCACATCGGGCACCTCCTACCTCCACGGTAAACTCGTCCCCGGCAGAGCTGCTGCAGCCCTCACGCCAGCGTCCGAGCTGCTCCGCCTCCGCCCAAAGCGCTTTCCTCCTGACCCTCCGTGCGCCCTCTGTCTCACAAATCACATCTGCTCATCAGGATTTGGTTCAAACGTCTTCACCTCCCCAGAACCCAGCACCCCACACGTGCGCACACCTCCCTGAGTCTGATTTCAGATCCCTCCTCGGGATCCCCTAGCAGCCTGCACGGTCCCCCTTTCAGAACACGCCCCTCACTGTGTTATAATCGCTGATGCAACCAAACTCTGGGCAACTGCAGGACCAGGACCTGCTCACCCCGCACACGGGCCCCGCACGCACTGCGCACTGAACAAACGCCTACGGATTACCCTAATTTACGCTGCTGTTAGAATCAAGTGAGATGACGACGTGGAGTATTTGGTGACTTGAAAATAACTATATAAGCTAAACGTTCTACTTCTAATGGCTAACGAGATAAAGGGAACTTTGCCCAAAGCCTGTTTGAAAGGCATCTCTGATGAAAGAAACGTCAGACAATTTTAAAATGCTGTTTCTTATCAGCAACACTGTTTATAACGGAAAGGTTTTTAAAATTTGTATATATAGGTGTGCTTTTGTTTTTATTTTTATCCCTGCCTTATTCCAAAATAAAAGGAAGATTTTGAGGCAACTTTTTAAGGCGTCACCACGTTTCTCACCACCCCAACCTTGCCCAAAGGGTAAAAATATCACATTGCCTGAATTTTGGAACGTTCAGGAATAATTTTGTTTGAGAGTTTTGCTGACTGGGGTCCACAGTGCTGAGAGATCTCAGCGGGCCGGTGGCAGGTAACCCCAGGATCTACACTTGGCCCAGGCTGTGGAGAGATTTGAAAATGGTGAAACCTGAGCCGTTGAATCCCTCTTGGAAAGTGAGAGGTCAGACCAGCGTAGACACTCGAAAGGTGTTAGTTTTATCAGAACTTACTGTGTACTCTGTATTAAAGGCTTTCCATGCATATTCTTGTCTAAATCTCAGCAGAAGGAAGTCCAAATGGTTCCCCATTTTGCACCTCAAGACCCGTCTTTCAGCAAGCTCTACCAGCTGGCCCCGCCTCAGGGCCGGAACCACACCCAGGACCCTCGGCCCCACCTGTGAGGCTCTGAAGCACTGTGCCAAACGCCCTCCCTGGTCTGTTTCATCTCACCTCTGACATCTGCCCTGGGATGTGAGCTATGACTACAAGGCAGCCCGCAAAAGGCAGGACTGACGGTCAAAGCCGCCCCCAGATGCAGGAGAAAATCTGAAGGGGAACAGCCGTCACAGAATAGGTGGTAGGGAAAGAACAGGCTTCGGGTTCAGAGAAACTCAGGTTCAGATCCTGGCCTCTCCAAAGGAGCACCAAAACTGGGCAATAAAAATGTCTGGGCTTTTAGTTCCTCATCTGTACAAATAAAATTTTAAAAAGCAATTTTAATCATCCCAGGTCTATAAGGATTGGTGAAGTCTGTGCATTTTCGGCACAGTTCACACAGGAGGACCTCGAATTACATTGGCTTTCTTGGTTAGGGCAGGTCACTCAGCCCAGACGCTACGGACATTTGAAGCTGGCGAAATCTTTGTTGTAAGCAGCCGTCCTGTGCATTTCACGACCGTGAGCAGCATCCCTGGCCTCTACCCATGAAATGACAGTAGCATCACCCCAGCTGTGACAACCACAAACATTCCAGACACTGCCAAATGCCCCTGGGACGGGGCAAAGTCGCCCCTGGAAGAACACCGCTGGGTTAGATGGGAGTCAGAGGAAAGGCAGTGGCCCTTGAAGCCAAAGTTACAAACTTCAAAAGGTGAAGGCCCCCTGCCAGTAAGTCTCACTTATCATTGCTGCTCCTGGAAAAGCCACTGCTGGGCACGGGGAGGGCTATTTGTGTGTATCAGGTTGGCTAAGCCATAGTCCCAGATATTCAGTCAAACTCAAGTCCCTGTGCTGGCGTGCAGGTACTGCACAGATGTAATCAAAACCCCTAAACAGCTGACTTGAAGAAAAGGAGTTTGTCCTGGATAAACTGAGTGGGGGAGTGTGGGGGGAGGGGAGGGGAGGGGATGACTGAACCAGTGGGAAGGAAGGCCTGAAAGGTAGGGCTGAGGTTTCCCCAGGCGAGAAGACCTTCTGCCGGTGGATGAGAGCTGCAGCCTGTGCTCGTGGGTTTAAGCCTAAAGTAATCCACCCGTTCTAACGTCCTGCCCTACAGATTTTGCACTTGCTT
The DNA here is from genome assembly GCF_003031525.2 of Neophocaena asiaeorientalis asiaeorientalis. Lineage (NCBI taxonomy): Eukaryota > Metazoa > Chordata > Mammalia > Artiodactyla > Phocoenidae > Neophocaena > Neophocaena asiaeorientalis. The sequence continues at coordinate 16,318,682 of NW_020172779.1, forward strand.
AAGCCAGCCAATCACACAAGCCAATTCTCTGTAATAAATTTCTAGATAGATAGATAGACAGGTACACACATATATAATATATACACATCTATACACATATAACCTATATACACATATATACTATGTATAGATGTATGAATATACATACATATATCTACGTGTGTTTCCATACCTATGTGTGTGTATGAATACGTGTGTGTGTGTGTGTATGTGTGTGTATCCTTATTCTGCTTCTCCAGTGGACCACTGAATGATACAAGGCTAGCAAACCACATAAAACTTTGAGGTTGAACTTCATTCCCGTTGAATAAAGGGCAGTCCTGCAGGACTTGAGTGCTCTCACATTCAGGTTGTCATTCCCAAAGGAATCCTGACATCTTTTCTGACAGCTGTGCAGATATGGACTGGATTCCAACTTCAAGCAGCTGTGTAATTATGTGCTTGGTACTTAACCTCTCTGATCCTCTACTGACTCATCTATAAGCCTCTTGGGGTTGTAAGAATCCAATGAGAAAATATGTGGAGTGCCTAAAAAAATATGGCATTCTTTACGTTAGATACACATAGACGTTGAAAAGATTTTTGCAATCTTCTAAAATATATAAATTACAATAAAAAATAAGGTTTATTAGTGCATCCTGGTTTTTTTTTTTCCTGGTTATTTTGAAAGAAGTATTCATGTTCTTTTTAACTTAGTCACAATATAAAAGGATTTACAGAAGCTAAAGATACTTATAGAAATGCCCTTATCGAAGAGGATGACATACATTTTAAAGAGGTCACAGCAGTGTCACGTGAAGCATTTAGGATCCATTAAAAGGTCTAAGTATTTGACTGAGGCAATAAAACATCAATAGTCTCTTTGTTCGTTGAGATGTCAGCCTTTAGAATATTCCATATAAAGTTCTATTGATTATGGATCTGGACTCATTTGCATTTTAAATGTCTCTCTCTGGCTGGTCTGCGGCAAACAGAGTGCAACGTAATTGCTATTAATCCTCCAGGCACACGGGGTGGTGGGAGTGGTGTAGACAGAGAGGAAGGGAGTGCACAGGATACAGGAATTGATGGAAAATGGGGCGGGGATTCATTCAGGTTTAGGCAGTTGTGAGAGTGCCAAGAAGCAAAGAAGAAAAATGAGGAGGAAAACAACATATTTTAAAAAGAAAATAACAGATTGATTTACGCTGGTGGAAGTGTCTGGGAGAGAGGTCCACAAAGGGACTTGGATGGAAAGGATGCAGACTGCAGAGCATCCTGGGCTGACCTGGATGGCAGCATGTACCACTATATTTTAACCATCCATTTGCCTCAGCTCTGGGCTGTGGACACCTTGAGGGCGGGGCCATGTCCTTCCACCATGGTGCCCAGCAGACCTGTGCACACACTCCATGACCATTGGGTATCAGAAGGGCTCCACTGGTCAGTGAAGCCTGCAGTGGGCTGCCTGGGCTCACGTGCTGGTCCTCGCTCCAGGCCACCACTCCAGGCCCTAAGGAAGACTGGCCAAGACAAGGCCAAGGTCCTCGCTGGACCAACACTTTCCAGGCAGGTGACCTAGACAGGGAGGCACACTCATGCAGTCAAAGAAGTGCCAGGTTCCAACACTGGAGATTTTGTTCGCTCTTGGGAACAAAACAGAACACGGGCATAGGACTAGAGCCAAGGGTCAGCCTCAGAGGCCAGGGGTCCAGGGAAGGGGGCGTGGGGTCCTTTAGGGCCATGGCTGGGTGCAGAGATGGGGCAGAAGTGCACTAGAGAAGGCTGTTTCCGAGCCACGCCTCCAATTACAGTCACTCATTATTCACGGACTCTGGATTTGTGAATTCGCCTGTTCGCTAAAAACATACTTGTAACCTCAAAGGCAATACTTGTGGAGCTTTGGGGGTCCTCTGTGGACATGTGCAGAGCTAAGAAAAATTTGAGTCACTCGATGGACAGGTTCCCAGCTGAGATGGGACCAGGAGATGCTCTGCCTCATTTCAACTCACACTGCAGCCTACTCAGTGCTACATTGTCCATATTTGGGGGCTCTTTGGAGGTGATTTCGCTGTTTAAGATGCATCCCCCCAGCGTAGTCCCAAAGTGCTGTCTGATGTTCCTAAGCTCAAGAAGGCTGTGATGTGCCTTATGTGTGTAATAAGCTTTGCTCAGGCATGAGTCCTGGTGGCTGTAAATCCAATGTTAATGAATCAAAAATCTGTATTAAAGTGTCTTCAAACAGAAACACACAAAAAACAAAGTTACAGACTGATTACTTGATGACAACAATGTGACCAGAGGCTCCCAGGAAGCTAACCCTGAACATCCCGCAGGAACAGTGGCTCAGTATTTGCTAGTTCGGTGTTCACAGCGACTCTATAACACGTATCTCCTGAGAAGAGTGAGAACTGGCTGTACCTCCTCGCCTGGGATGAGGCTGCACGGACAGGCTCTGAGCTAGACAGGAACTCCCGTAGTGGATTTTCCCATTAGGGTGCGTTTCTCTCCCTGCTCCAGACTTCTCATCATCCGAGGGGCAGCAGCCTATAAGAATTCATAACCTCCTGTCTTCTGCAGCCAAGGCAGGGAGATGCCAGCTCAGGCAGGAAAGAATACCCGGCAGGTAACAATTAAGAAAAGCAGACTTAAATTCCCCATCCCTCCGGCAAAGAGAGACAGCACAGCAGTCATAACACAATTATTGTCCTTGCCTCTTTGGGATTATTATATGGCTCAATCGTAACAATAAAAAGAAGCTATTCCTAGCCCAAACCGTCTGCAGAGAGATGGCCTCAAAGAAGCAAAGCTACTTCTGTGCCCTCAGAGGAAGCCACGTTATGTGAAAGCTCCAGGGGAAGGCAGAGGGGCCACTACTGGCGCAGAGCAGAGAGCAGCCTCCCAGGCCCCACGACCTGGGATGACTTTGAGACAATTTCAGCTGTATCCCCACCACGGCAGAGGCACATCTCAGCGCCCTCTTAGCTCCTTTCCCAAAGACAATTTAGTAACGTCAGGAGCTGGATCTGTCTTTTTTATGATCATATAAATAACAGCCATCCAGGGCTGGCCTTCGCTCTTGTTCTCTCCAAATATGAAATTAGCTTCCGCGGGAGAAAGCAAATTTAAAGCCATACCTTACTGTTTCTATAAAAACCGGGAGAATCAAGAGCAGGGTCTGTTCAACCTGGAATTTCAAAGGCAGAGACAGACGCGGGCAGGCTGCAGGAAGGGACCACTCATTAGCTCATGTCTCCTGCCCAAAGCTCGTAAACTAGACTCTACCTTTATGACTATTCTCACATCATGGGATCTTGATTATTTTCTTATTGGAAATGAGTAACGATGACTCCTCAAGTTTTCTAAAGAGGCTCTGAGGACTGAAGACTCATCTCTCGGTCTTTGCCCCCATCCTGCCCCATCGGAGTTTTTTGGAATAAGGGTCTGATTGTTTCGAGGAGCCAGCATTTCTGGAAGCAGTGAAAGGCCAGCTTTATCAAGCTCCTGTCTGTAAATCAGAAAGGTCCAGGGGTAATCCGTGTGACTCCCGGCCTGAAGACAGAAGGCCTGAATGCTTTCATTCATGCATTCATTCATTTCATAAGTGGATATTCAGCACCAACTACGTTATTGGTACTGTGCTGAACACTGGAGATGCAACCAACAGAGAAGCATCACCCCTGCCTTGAGGGAGCTCACGGCTGACTCAAGGCGAAAGGCATTTGAGAAGACTGTTGCCATCCAGTATGGGGGCTGTAGGATAGGATAGGTGCTTTTGAAACATGTAAGGAGGGGGAATTCCCTGGTGGTCCAGTGGTTAGGACTCTGCACTTTCACTGCAGAGGGCCCAGGTTCAATCCCTGGTCAAGGAGCTAAGATCCCACAAGCCCCGAGGCAAAGCCAAAAAAATAAATAAACAAACATGTAAGGAGGGCACCCAACCCAGCATCGAGTGATCAGGGAAAACTTCCCAGAGAAAATGGAATTGAAGCCCAAATAATGGATATGAGCTTATCAGGTAACCTATCACAACACAGGCGAGGGTGAGAGAGAAGCCGGCGTGTTCCCACAATTTTGTCAGTTTGGCCCATGGAGTGTGAGAGGGGGAGTGGTGAAAAATGAGAACGGAGACGCAAGTGGGGGCCAGATCATGCAGAGTCTAAACCCTAGCACCCAGTTACAAATTTTTTTTTTCCTCGTGAAAAGAACTTTGAAGATCTACTCTCTTGGCAGCCTCCATGTATACAGTACAGTCTCGTGAACCAACCTTATTTCAGTTAGTTCGTCACACAAGGTATACATGTACCAAATCAGTATGTTGTACACTTCAAACTAAAATATCGATTATATGTCAAATAAATAAATAAAAATTAAAACCTAGAACCCATACTCGGTGCAGATTCCCGAATTCCCCTGTAGGAGGCCAGGTTAACTGTTCCAGGGCTAATCAGGTGTCCTGGGGTCCTGGCCCACTCCCTTTCTTGTCAAATCACTGTTCCCTGCTAGGTCGAGGAGCACCTTTTTTTTTTTTTTTTTTTAATCATCTTTATTGGGGTATAATTGCTTTACAATGGTGTGTTAGTCTCTGCTCCACAAAAAAGTGAATCAGCCATACATATACACATGTTCCCATTAGAAGCACCTTATAGCTCAGACATTACAGAGAAAAGACAAGAAAGATGAACACCTCTTGTGCTATTAGTGCAATAAGGTGAAGGCTGTCTGCCCAGAGAAATACATAATTTATATAAGAAAATAAATTTCACAAATTAAAAAAAATAGCATTTGTAACTGCATGAAAAATATTAAATACCTACGAATAAATCTATTGAAACGTGTGCAAGACCTTGACACTGAAAACTTATCTGGAGAAAAATTAAAGACCACTTCAATAAATGGACAGATATTCCATGTTCATAAATTGGAAGACTCAATATTGTTATCGATTTTTTCTACATTGGTCTATAGGTTCAATGAGATCCAGTTAAAATTCCAGCAAGCCATGTGTGTAGTATGTGTGTGTGTGTAAACTGACAAGGTGATAGCAAAATTTATGTGATAATTAAAGGACCTAGAATATCCAAAAAAAAAGAGATGAACATCTTTAAAAAAACAAAAACAGCAAAAAATAAACCCAAAAACAATGGGCTTCCCTGGCGGCACAGTGGTTGAGAGTCCGCCTGCCGATGCAGGGGACACAGGTTCGTGCTCCGGTCCGGGAAGATCCCATATGCCGCGGAGCAGCTGGGCCCGTGAACCATGGCCGCTGAGCCCACGCGTCCAGAGCCTGTGCTCCGCAACGGGAGAGGCCACAACAGTGAGAGGCCCATGTACCGCAAAACAAAAACAAAAACAAAAACAAAAACCCTCAAGCCTATTTGTGTGCTGGTCTCAGGCTCTGTAAGAGCACTGGTGACTCAAGTCAGAGAGTTTCCTCCCAAGATGAGGCTCCGCTTATCATCTGATCATGGACCAGTTGGGGGTGAGCAATCTGCTGAACTGGATGACGAGGATTCTTTGTATCAAATGCCAACCTAACATCAAGTTTTTGGGGTCGTGACTCATGACAAACACAGAGAAACAACAGCTGCTCAAACAAAGAGGCAGCCTGCATCTCCTGCCCATGTGGAAGATGCAAAAACTGACCTGAAAGTCAGGCCAACTGTGCCTTCCATCATGGCAGCAGAGCTGAGAGCTCCTTTACACTCCTGGTCTTGGCCCCTGAGGTTAATCCTGCTGGAATGTCCTTTCCCTATCTGTCCACTCAGCAAACCTGCAGTTCTTTGTGGCTCAGTACAAAGTGTCCCCTCTGTGGCTCTCCCAGCCCCTCTACTCTGTCGTGTGGAATCAGTTGCTCTCTTAACCAGGCTCTGTAGCATTTCACTCTGACCCATAAGGTAGCATGTAGAATCATGTTTCACTCTGTAACTTCATGGAGGCTCCAGGAATAATCACGTCTGTTCTTCTTCAAATTCTCAGTCCCTAAAAGAGTACCTAGCGAGTGATGAGTTCTAAAGCAATATTTGCTGAATGGAAAAAAAAAGGAGGCAAAAGAAGAATTCAGACGGGAAGTTATGAGCTCTGGTAACGTGAGTTTAGAACTAGAATTAGAACTGTCAACTGCCACATACCAGGGGTTTACTCCCATTAACCTATCAAATACTCCTCTCAACAAACTATGCATAGGGTTGACACTTTCATTATGAAAATGAAGAAGTCGAGGTTTGGAGGGTATACATAACTTGTGCAAGGTTGAACCAGATTCAAATCCAGATCTGTCTTGACCCCCAAACCTATGCTCTTTTCGCTAATCTGTTTTGGTCTCAGGGACACAGAAACTAAGATTTCCCTCAGGTTAACATCTCTGTCATTGGCTGCTGCAAGCATTCTGTCTAGAAAAGTCGTGCAAAAGACCAACTTGGTGGAAATTTTAGGAGCAAGAAAGAAATCATGCTCAATGCAAACTATTATATATAGAATGGATAAGCAAAAAGGTCCTACTGTAATAGTACGGGGAACTATATTCAACATCCTGTGATAAACCATAATGGAAAAGAATAGGAAAAAGAATGTATATATATATATATATATATAAAACTGAATCACTTTGCTGTACAGCAGGAATTAACACAACATTGTAAATCAACTGTATTTCAATAAAATAAATTAAAAAAAAAGAGACAGCAATCAGGCTCCATTGCTTGCTATCATGTATTCAAATACATAAGCTGAATCTTTGGATTTTTCCACCTCCCAGTGGAATATAAGCTAACCCTACTCCCTCACCCTGTCAGGTTTCCTAAAAGATGCTGCACAGTTTAGGCTCCTGCTAGTTTAGGCAAAGGAGCAAAAAACCCCAGAGAAAGCAATAGGGCCAGCAGTTTTCTCTAAGGGGAATTCTTTTCATACTGGAGAGCAATCAGAGTTATCCTCTCAGTGAGGAATTTCCTCCAGAATTCAGCCCAGAAAAGCAGCAGGTTTTTCCTTCTGAAACTGACATTCCAGAATTATTCATTTTAGCTATTGTAATTACGGCATCTCTCTTAGGCATAGCATGAAAAGCTGGTAAAGCATAATTATTCCTCTTAAATTTCACGCTCTTTGAACAAGTAGATTCTTGTGGAAGGATGAGTGGAACCTCATTGCTATAGATCAGCTCTTGGAATTAGTTAACCCATAAAGTTGAGCATATTTATATTATTGAAAGATCCAAAATGCATAAAATTACTTATATGAAAGCACATATGCACACGTGTGTATACACACACATACACACAATCTGGGTCACAAGCCCAAACAACGATAAGGTGGGCCAGCCATAAATACTCAGAGGAGGGGCTTCCCTGGTGGCGCAGTGGTTGAGAGTCCGCCTGCCGATACAGGGGACACGGGTTCGTGCCCCGGTCCGGGAAGATCCCACATGCCGCGGAGCGGCTGGGCCCGTGAGCCATGGCCGCTGAGCCTGCGCGTCCAGAGCCTGTGTTCCGCAACGGGAGAGGCCACAACAGTGAGAGGCCCGCGTACTGCAAAAAAAAAAAAAACAAACAAACAAACAAAAAAAAAAACTCAGAGGAACTTGCCCTGTAAGAACTGTGATGAGTTGGAGAACAAATGACCTTCTGGAGGCACCAGCTACATGTGGCCATGTGGGATCATGAATCCAACACGGCAACAGTGTCACCCACGGTCAGTCACTTTGGCCCACCACTTTGCCTCGTTATCCTAAGAATTACCCTGTTCTCTCATGTTCCCAAACTCACTGGATGGCTCATGGGTAGATTTACCAACTAGATGCCACCTCAGATTTTGTTGAGTTTCACACACCCCCATACAAGACTGATGTGACATCTCGAGGAATGGATGACTCCTCTCCCAGATGGGGCTCCCACACTGTTGCAGACAAAGGAACCAAAACAGAAGTTACAGAGAACTTGGCAAGTGCCAGAACGCTAGCCAGATTTATACACAACAATCTCCTTATTCAAAAGTAAGAAATCCATGTATCGAATAATCATGCTGTACACCTTAACTATATACAACTTTTTAAAAATAAATTTATTTATTTATTTTTGGCTGCGTTGGGTCTTCGCTGCTGAGCTCAGGCTTCCTCTAGCTGCGGCGAGCAGGGACTACTCCTCGTTGCGGTGCGCGGGCTCCTCATTGCGGTGGCTTCTCTTGTTGTGGAGCACGGGCTCTAGGCGGACGGGCTTTGGTAGTTCTGGCACGCAGGCTCAGTAGTTGTGGCTCGCAGGCTCTAGAGTGCAGGCTCAGTAGTTGTGGCGCACGGGCTTAGTTGCTCCTCGGCACGTGGGATCTTCCCAGACCAGGGCTTGAACCCGTGTGCCTTGCATTGGCAGGCAGATTCTCAACCACTGCGCCACCAGGGAAGTCCCTATACAACTTCTGTTTGTCAGTTATACCTCTATAAAGCTGGGGAAAATATCTGCCTCTGTATTTTTCAGACTGAATATTGGCCAAGACTCCATTAGAGAGCTCACAATGTTTGGGTTAATAAAATTTGGAATTTTGGAAATACAGGTGCATCTTGACCATATTTAGCATACTCTGTTACCTCTCCTCCTTTAGACTCATCACGGACCTATGGCTCTTCTCACAGACTGAAATTTTCCAAGTGATTGTCATTATTGTTTTCATTTTTGATGCTCCAGTCTTCTCCTCTTGGCTATTAGCAACATTCCCTTCGCCTTTTATAATTATTGTAGAATTAGTAGTTTGCAAAGGTGTCTCTTCCTTTGCCATTTTCCTAGCTTCTCCTTTTTCTTCTTTTTCTTCCCCTACCTTCTGAGCCTCCTCAGTATGGGACTGGCAGCCCCAAGCTCCAGCATCAGGACTGGGACATCTGCCAGGGATTCTGACCTTCTACTAACAAACCACCTCCCTAGTAAGGATGCCCATCACTCTTCTAGGCGAGGGGGTCCTTGAGGGTTTCCTTCTTTACAGACGTCTTTGTAGACTTGTCACAGCTCTGACTTTAAACTGAATTCACTGTTGCCCCTTCATTTCACTTTGTGAGAATGGACTAAATACCAGCATCCTTGCTCTGCCACACCCTTCTAATTAATGCTTCCACTAAAACCATGTCCAAATCTTGTTGCAGGAGCCCCTTGTCCTAGACACTTGCAACATTAGAGCAGACACTGTCAAGCTCTTGACCCTCCACCACTCACCTTCTAAGCACCTGTGACTCTTTTCTTGAGGGCTTTCTGTGACCACAAGGGTGGCCTCAGCCAGCACACACAGCAGCCCAGAAGTGCTGGGGAGATGAAGCTGGCTGGGAGCTCAGGTTGTGGTGAATGGAAGTGGGGTAGAAATGCCCTAGCTTCCTCATCTCTTGAATAGGACGTGTTCTACACTGCCTCCCAGAAGTCCCCAGTGGGACGGAGCCCCAACCGTGCAGAGCAATAACCTGCTCGTCACTGCACCCTGTATTGGCTTTCTTCCCTTCCAGTTCTCACTTCTCTCTCCCTTACAGGCGCTGGGATTGCCTCCCAAATACAGTGCTTGCAATCAAAATCTTGCCTTAGGGTCTGCATCAAAGAGAACCCAACAGAAACCAACACTTTTCCCATCCCCTGGGGATTATACATCCTGCTTCACCAATTGGAGTCCATGTCCCCGGAGGGCTCCTCCAGGGACATGTAAAGGGCACACCTGTTGGAAAATTTGCCCTGTAATAAACTGAATACTACTGGCCCGGAAGCAGCATCCCTTTAGAAACCCAATCCTGTATGAACAGGCTTTGCTGGCTCTGTCCTATTCAGCCAATCGCCCCTCTGCATGGTCAGTTGAGCTCTATTACTGGGGTCCCTGCAGTAACCATCTTATACCCCTGCTCACTGGACCAGGTAGCTGACCCTCTATTCTATTCACCGCTCTCTGCTCTAGTTGACGGTGAGCCCACGAAGGTCACTAAGGAACAGGCAACTACAATGGCATTGTCACAGGGGACCAGATGAGCGAGCTTCCAGCATTGACTGGAACACTTTGCTCCCAGGAAGTGTTGCTGGTTAGTAGAATAGGAACAGCTGGTTGGAAATGCAACTAAATTACTTATTATCTACACTATAATAAGTAAGTCAGTGAGAGGCACGAGTGTGCAGATGATCCAAACTTCTATCTCAGATGTGTGGACGCCAGTTAACCTTCTTATTCACAACTTGAATTATTTCCTTCCTGACCTCACTCTGTCTGCGGCTCAACCCTGCTGAAAGCCCTACCCAGATATTCCCCAAAGTGGAACTGACCAGATGGGTTCTGTGTCTAATTGCTCTTCACTTCATTTGCCTGTGGTTTCCTCGTGATAATGTCACAATCGTTGTGCCCATTGCCAGAACTACCAGGAATGATACTTGGGTGGTTTCAGCTTATATTGAAATCGAGACTCCACCTAATCAATTGCCCACTCTGTGCTTGCCCCCTTACCGTGGTCAAAAGAAGCCAAGTCATTCCCTCATCTTCCCATTTTCTCTCCCTCTTTTACCTTGTTCTTCCTTTAAGAACTTGCCATATTCACTAAGTTAAGTACCTTTAATATCTTTCCCTCCTCCTACATATAAAATTCCCACTAAGAACTCCCTCTCTGATCAATACCACCATTCATTAACCAGATCTTTCAGTTCTTTAAAAGAAACCCAAGAAATTAATTTTATATTAAAATCTCCAGATTTTTGAACATCCACAGTAAAAATATACAAACAAACAAATAAATACAAATACTCCTCGGGCCAAAAAGAACACATCTGCCGCTCAAATGGAGCCTGCATTGGTCAGTTTGTAGCCTTTGATAATTATACGTTGTATTTGCCCCAGGTTTCACTAACCGGCCATGATGCTTTAGGCTTTCTTACACTTCTACTGACTGTTCTCTTAGCCAGGAATTTCTCCTCTCCCCTCTCGAACTGACTTATCTCTTTATAAAGTTTCCTTAATGATGTATCATCTGTGAACACGTCTCTGCTCCCTCCTACCTCATCCTTCAGAGTCTGTAATTCCCTTCTACAATACTTCTTGTCTTGCGCTCACACCTGCAGCTGTGTTAACCGTATTGTATAGCTTTTTGGTGGGCGTTTTGGTCTCTTCTACCAGACAGTTGCTGTATAACAGAAACTTGTCCTATTAACTCGGCATATCCACATCCCTACCACCTGGAGATAATATATTTCCTGGCACCTCCAGGTACCAAGTATAATACCTAGCACTTAGATGGTACCCAATGAATGTTTATTGGATAAATGATGGGGAGAATGAACAAATGGATAGAATGATTTCTTAAACATACCAGAAATTCAAGTTCTTCACAACAAAAGCTGTAGAACCTAGTCAGTGGGTCTAAATGTGCCTATACTCAAGAGTGTGACATTAAATATGGGGAATAGCAAAATGACGTCCATAATACCTTGTTACTCACCTTTATCTCAACAATTCTGACATATTATTATCATTATCTATTTACTTGTTTGTTTGTCTAACTCAGCAGTTCCATGCTGAGAGTAATTTCGCTACGCAGGGAACATGTGGCAATGTCTGAAGACATTTTTGGTTGTCACAATTGGGGAGTGCTAGTGGCATCTAGTGGGTAGAGGCCAGGAATGCTGCTAAACCTACTACAATGCACAGGACGGCCCCCACCATAAAGAAATGTCCAGTCCAAAATGTCAATAGTGCCGAGGTTGAGAACCCTTGGCCTGAGAGACAAGCGCCTTTGTTGCTGTATTAGTATGTTTACTGAATTGAGGTCATTAACAGGATGCAGAACGGGCTTTAGAGTTGGCAACTTAACAGAAATGTTAGCGTGGGCCAGAGTGTCGTCGAGGGCAAGCTGCCAACACCCTGACCCTAGCTCCTTCCTTTCAAAGCTCCCAGAAGCTTTGTATTATGTTTGTATCATGTTTGTATTATGTTTGTATTATGTTATTACAATTGCTTTGTATTATGTGTGATTGGGGGTGACCTTTTCAGATGAATGGGAATCTGACCTGTGCAACTGACATAAAAGAAACAAATGGGATGTGTTCTCCCCTGTGATTTTAATATGGGATTATAGCATTTTCCTCTACAAAAGTTGACAATTTCTATCTGGCTCACATGGAAAATACCATCATTATAATAGTAACGCACATTGAATGGTGTCCCTGCCACCCCCGCCAAGAGGTATGTTGACATCCTGACCCTCAGTCCCTGTGAGTGTGACCGTATTTGGAACTAGAGTCTTTGCAGATACAATCGAGATAAATTTAGGCCATATTAGATTAGGGTGATGCCCTTATAAGGAGAGAGAGATTTGGAGACGCACAGGGAAGAAGGCCATATGATGACAGAGAAGAGATTAAAGTGATGCAAGAAATGCCAAGAATTGCCCAGAGCCCCTAGAAGCAGGAAGAGGCGAGGAAGGATCCTTCCCCACATCCCACAGAGAGAACATGGCCCGGCCAACACCCTGATTTTGGACTTCGGGCCTCCAGAACTGTGAGAGCATACATTTCTGTTGTTCTAAGCCATCCAGTTTGTAGTAATTCATCAGAGCGGCCCTAGGAAACCACCACACTATGACATCCCAGACACGGTGTGTATATTACCTCATTTAATCCTCACAACCAGCCATGAAGGAATACTATCCTCATTTTACATATGATAAAATTGAGGCTCAAAGAAGTTACATGACTGCCGCACCGTCAGAGAGCTAATAGTGCTAGAGCCAGGGTCCAAACCAAGTGCCATGTCCCTAATTCCAAGTGCCATGCCATACTCCCCAACAGGACGATGTCATCCAGCTTTCCCTGTCCCCACCCCCAGCCCTTGAAAAATCAGAATTTCAGTTACAGCCTTGCTGCTTCTGTTCATCCGTCAATGTGCAGGGTACAGTTTTCACAGACCCTCTCATTGTGTTCAATTCTTTTTGAAAGGGAGCATGATTTATTTCAATTCACCGATTCAGTGATCACTCTCACGGTAGTCATCCATTTGAATTCACCACATCTCTCCTTCCTTAGATGGCCTCTTCCTAGGTTCATGTGTCCTTGTTTTCAGGCCGTGCTTCACTAGTCCTGCCTGAGTGGACTCAGGAAGAGATCCCTGCGGTGAAATGGAAAGTCCCTGGGACTAGATTCTACAGACCTAGGCTTGGAGCCCCTGCTCAGTCACTCCTTGGATGGACGTCTCTGGTCCACACTTGTAAAACATAGACAGAAATGAAAAGGGATCCTTTCTCCTTCAGTAGCCTCCTACCTGCCATATCATCACCTACGAGGGTTCAGGTCTATGGCCAAGCAGCACAGTCAAGGTCTAGTGAAATACACCCTCTATTTCTGGCCAGGACCTAAGCCCTCCCCCATCTGCTTCCCTGTGAGCTGGACTGCAGAGCATAGAAACCCCAAGAAATGTCCTTGTTCTTCCCAAAGCCACAGCCAGAACCACTCTCAGGTCTAAGCTTCTAGGGACTGATCTCCATTTCCCTGACCCCATCGGGAACCAGTTAGCACCCGGCTGCCAAGCAGAGGAGCCCAAGGTCCAGGCCTCGAAGGAGCTGCTGCTGTGGCCTCTGTGCTCTCCTTTGCTCACCTCCTAGTCCCTGGGAAGCTGGCGGGCCAGCAATTCCCCTCGCTTCGGGGATGCAGAGAGTTGAAGTAGACTCACGTCTTCCTACTACTCTCCTTTGCTAAGAGCAGGACTAGAACTTCAGAGATATGTTCTAATGAGAGAATCTCTTTTCCTTCTGTGGATGAGACTGGCTCACCTTTTCTCTTCCTCCTGGGCACCCAGCTAGACTACATTTCCCAGCCTCCCTTGCAATTAGGAGTGACCATGTGACTGAGCTCTGACCAATCAAATATGGGTTGGAGTGACGTGTCATTTCCAGGCCTGGCTCATAAAAATCTCTCACACATACTCCCCTGTCTGCAGATGGGAGGTTAATGCCCGGGGTGATCTTGGAAACCAAATGGGGATGACAGCAGATTCTCCATCAGTTTGGGTCCCTGAACAACACTGGGCATTTGAGTCCTTTCCCCCTCCCCTTGAGGCCAAATGGACAAATGCTGAGCAAACAACAAACTTCTATTGTGTTAATTCCCTGAGATTTAGGAGTTGATCTTAACTCATGTAATTTCCAAATTTTCTGGTTCTCCACATATTATTTTATCTAGGGAACTGCCTCACCTCTTTACGCATCGTTAGCTTCGTTCTCTGGCACTAGTAGCTCATGATCTCCGTTGGTATCCATGAAAGGGAAGAAGCCACATGTGGTACATAGGATGCCAAGGGACCTCCAGAGCTCCAAACCTTCCCCAGAGCATCAGTTACAAAAACAGGTTGAAGAAGATGTTCTTTATGCCACTGAACATTCTGAGATGCCTGCAATGTGCCGGGCCCAGTGCTTGGGAGCCCCTGTTCTGAAAGATCTTGGACTCTAGGAGGGTTGAGACTACAAACAATCCCAACTCAGAAAATCAATGTTTTCCAGAGTACATTATTCATCAGCTTTTTCCTGCAACATCACTGCATAACAAGCAATCCTCAGATCCCAGGGGCTCATAACAACAAACATTTATTTTACCATCACAGGTCTGCAGATTGGCTGTGCTTGGCTGAGCCCAGTTCAACTCCAGGTTGCAGGCTGGGGTCAGGTCTGATCCACATTTCTTCATTCTGGGACTCAGGTGGAACAGGCAGCAGCTTCCCAGGCTGCTAGGAACCTACCATGACTCTTAAAATCCTCTGCTCAGAGGAGCACACTGTCACCCCTGTCCACACTCTATTGGCCCAAGCAAATCACATGGCCAAGTCCAACCTCAAAGGGCCAAGAAAGTAGACCCCTCCCATGGAATTTGGCGGGACAGAGTGAATACTTCCTGAAAAATAATCTACCAAACAGAGAGAATATATAATTAGCAACAACACAGAAAAGGAAGCACCAAAGTCAGCCCGGGAGGTCAAAACAGCCAAGGAAAGGAAGGATGGTGGGTTTGACACTTGGGAGATAAAAGGAATTGGACCAAGGGGAAGAGCAGGGGGAATTCATTACAGACAGAAGAAATGGCATGTAGAATACTGGCAACACTATTTGTGAGAGCAAACATCTGGAATCTCTAAATGTCCATCAATTAGAGATCTGTTTACCAAAAGAACCCCATGGAACAATTATACTGTTGAACACCATGCATAAGTTAAGAATTAAATTGATTGACATAAAATGACAAAGAAAGATTGTTTTCTAGACATGCTCTTAGGTAAAAAAAGCAAATTCCAAAATGTACATATCATTGTAAGATAATATCATTTAAATAAATATCCATACTTACAATAAAAATGTTATATTTTAAATAATCTGTACATTATGAAACATACAGATTATTCATTCATCTAGATTAGGTAGGTAATAATTAATTATGTTATATAATGTTATATTTTTAATAAGCTGTATATTATAATAGCATATAGATTATTAATTAATCTAGATTAGGTAGATTATAATTAATTATATTATATATTGTAATATGTTATATATTTGTGTTATATTTTTAATAATCTGTACATTATATATGTATATATTATATATTATTTATGTATATATAGAGAGATAAACAAGAGTGAAAGTGAGAAGAAGGGGGGGCTATATGTATAAAATCATACCCTCCCCCAGAAACAACGAAGAGCACATATGAAATGGCCAGAGCAGTTACAGACAAAGTCAGCCCACCTGGCCAAGGGAGACTCTCGCTGTCTCTGCAACGTTACAGTTTCTTATAAAAAGTTGTGCTTGTGTAAGCATCTTTTTTTTTTGGCCACGCTGTGCTGCTTGCAGGATCTTAGCTCCCCAACCAGGGATTGAACCCAGGCCAGGGCAGTGAAAGTGCCGAGTCCTAACCACTGGACCGCCAGGGAACTCCCTGTAAGCATCCATTTCACTGAACAGGCTGGGATGACAGGGTGCAAGCAAGCAACGACTTGATTCTTCTGCTCCACTTCCTGTTACATTCGTTGTTTGGAATCCCCCTTCCCCCTCGCCTCTGCAGGATCTCGGGCAGGTTCAGGAGCATGGCCAGTGGTCATGACCACATTTCCTGTGGTCACTGTCAGACAATCAAACATCCTTCTTTCACTTCGTCATAACAACAGTCCTGTTTTTACAACTTAAACCCACCCAATGCCACAATCAAAGCCCCGTCCAGTCCTCTATCACACTCTCCCCACATCACAAACCCAAGCCTGTGGTAGGAAAGGGCAGTCTTTTTTGTTTTGTTTTGTTTTTTGCGGTACGCGGGCCTCTCACTGCTGTGGCCTCTCCCATTGCGGAGCACAGGCTCCGGACGTGCAGGCTCAGCGGCCATGGCTCACGGGCCCAGCCGCTCTGCGGCATGTGGGATCTTCCCGGACCGGGGCAGGAACCTGTGTCCCCTGCATCGGCAGGTGGACTCTCAACCACTGCGCCACCAGGGAAGCCCGAGAGGGCGGTCTTAGCAGGGTATTTTTTGTCCCTTGCTCACCACTTGCCAGTCCCTAGCAGCATTTTCTGGCTCTAGAGGAAACGCCAGGACAGAGGCGATGAGGGGCAAAGGGCACAGCACAGCAAGGAGGATACAGATGGGCTCAGTTCTCCCCAGACCAGAGGATGTATATGGGAGGCTATTTCTCTCATGGGCACTTTTGTGGGAGTTCTGGAGATGCCCCTCCCTGATGATGACCTTGGACAGCAACTCCTAGAAACAGACAATGCCTCTCCTGTCTCAGGTCACCTCCCACCTGGGCTCTGGTGCTCCAGGCCACCCAGAGTCTGCTGAGCTCCTTCTGGCTGCCCTCTGGGTTGGGATCCCACGTAAGCCCCTGCCCACAGGAACACTCATGCCTCCTTGCCCCATTTTGAAGGGCAGCTCCCAGCCATCGCAGGCGCCTCTCTTTGCCTGCTTCCCAGCAGGCTACCTGCTGTATCCTTGCTCCTTCAGTCTTCCCAGATGGGATTCGCGCACCAGGCCTAATGATTCCTGAACTCATGGTGTCACAGGGGACAATAGGCCAGCTCTCTGAATTGTCCCTGTGAGGCCCCTCAGACTCTGCCAGAGGTAGAAAGGAGTTGAGGTAGGGGGTGCACCGCACACCAACCCTCCCTCTAAAAAAATGCTCTCTCAACCCTTCAGTCCCCACCTCTTCAGAGGCTGCACCAGATGGCTGCAGCGGGTGGCTTCCAGTGGTGATGGAGCCGGTTTCAGCCTGGGAGCACGCCCTGCATAAGTGACCAGGCCCACAACGCCCAGCTGTGGGTGTTCTTGGTACCAACGGCATTAGCCTTTGATTTCTCCGCCAAAACTGAGACAAAAGACCCCCTTTTAGTGCCCTGTTACCTTTGTACAATGAAGTAATTAAGACTAAATAATTTAGGAAAGAAAACCTTTGGTTTCCCAGGCAAAATGGAGACAAAAAGAATCCCTTTTCAATACCTTGTTATATCTGCAAAATTAAATAATCAAAGACTAAACAATTTAGAAGTGAAAGAGCCCACAGGAGAAAGACCAGAGATAATACAATCCCCTTTCTCCTGCCCTGCACTACACACATACACATGCACACATGTTCACACACAAGGGCATGCACGCACACACCTGCACAAGCACGAAAGGCCGGGAGATATGAAAGTTCTTGGCAAGTTCTGGAAACGATGAGATGTTCAAATTTGTGAAAAATGAAATCAGAATCAATCAGAGTTCAGATGAGACAGATCCACAACCTATATTTCAAGTCCAAGCATGGCTTCCAAATGTCTTTATTATTTTTTCATAATGCCTGTAAGAAATTACTACTTGGCCTTTTGACAGGAACCAAAAGTCTGGTGAGAGTCAGAGTTAGGTCAGGTTTCGCTTTACATACAAAATGCATTTCTGTTGAGTCTGCATCCCACGATAAGCACCCACTGTAGCTACACTGGGTGGAAATGCAATGCATGCCGCACGCCATGCCCTACGGGACCGAAAGAGAACCAAAATGCAAACATGAAACCCGACCACTTGGGGGCCATGCGCACGGGACACGTCCCTTGACTCCGGGTTTCCGTCTCATCACCGCCTCACCAGCAGGGCTGAAAGTCTTGTTTCCAAAGACAGTGATTCTTTATTTCCTTAGCGCTGGTGTCCACCGGCTCCCCACCTGGACTTCTGATTCCTTCCACACACTCAGGTTCCCAGCTGGGGCAATAACTCTACCCTCTCGGCACTGGCTGTGTGGTTTTTCTCCCAACATCAAATACGTGTTGCTTTTCCACACCAACGATCAGTTCTCTCACACCAACTGGGTGTCCAACAATTCAATTCAATTGACACTAACTACCTAGAGTTAGCACAGATCCCACAGATTAAGGGCTCGGTCCTGTAAGACTGCCCCCATTTCAGTGGCAAATGGGCCCCAGGCTACTGACACTTCTTTCTGGCTGACTACAAACTCAGGGGTTCCCAAGACCCCCTCCTCAGGTTTGATAATTCACTAGGACTTACAGAAGTCAGGAAAGTGCTTCACTTATGTTTACCAGTTTACTATAAAGGATACAACTCAGCAACAGCCAACTGGAAGAGATGCACTGAACAAGATTCGGGGGGCAAGGGGAGCAGAGTTTCCGCGTCTTTTCTGGTTGTACCACACACCACCCTCCAGCACGTCAATATGTTCACCAACCCAGAAGCTACCTAGTCCCATCATTTAGGGATTTTTATTGAGGTTCCATTAGGTGGCATGACGGATTAAATCATTGGCTATTGGTGATTGAATTCGATTCCCAGCCCCTCTCTCTTCCCGGAGGGGTGCGTGTGCGTGTGCGTGTGTGTGAGGGGGAGTGTTCTTGAAAGTTCTAACCCTCTAACCACAGGGCTGGTTTTTCTGACAAACTGCCCCCACCTTAAAGCTACCTAGTGACTTGCCAAGAGTCACCTCCTTAGCATAAACTCAGGTATGATCAAAAGGGTTCATTATGAATAACAAAGACTCTCCTATCATTCAGGAAATTCTAAGGGCTTTAGGAGCTCAATGCCAGGACCCTGGGACAAGCATCAAATATATATTTATTTGTACTATACCACACAGACGCAGACAGCCAGCCTTCTCCTCCACGGAACCCTATCCTGCTCCGCAAACCCGGGATTGCACCAAGGGATTTTCTCTTCTCTGAACTTGCCGTCCTCTCTCATCCGCTGGCCTTCGTCATCACCTGTCAACCTTGACCATCTCCCTTTGCTTTTCCCATAAGACCCAACCCTCTTGGATTCAGGTGCCAGCTCAGGTGAAGCCGGAGGCCACCACATTCCTTTGGGTTGAAACCCTTGGGAGTGAGGTGGCCAAGTGTAGCTGGTTACCTGTCAAGGCTTCCTCTGCTTCACACGAACACATGATCTTACAATCCTAGTAGGACTTGCAAGTGAAACCATCCTAGTTAGAACAATGACAGCCTTGACCTTCAGTATCCCTGTTATCAAGATTTGTCCAGTAACCAATTAGGCAAAACAAGGACCCCATCAGAGTGTAGATTCTGTGTATCCGAAAGAAAAGAGTTTTCTGAGGATGACCTCATTCTAGGTTTTCTTTGCTTTTTAAGAATTCCTGGCAGTGATAAAATTAATCCATTCACAATATGTTTTTAGAAGGATAACTGAAATAAATATCACCTGCTATATTCTCCCCAGGAGAACAGTGCTTTTCACTACTAACCATTCCATGCTTTTGTTTCACTACACAGATACACCATGATTCATACCACCCCCTCCTACTTTGGACTGTTTCTTTAACATAGCTCTTGATAATTAGGGTCCTTCCTATAATCACCCAAGAAGCTTTCACTTAATGCCACTTATATATGGTAGTTGCCATAAGAAAATATCATTTCATGGGCCATTAATGGGCTTAACAGTCTTATTTTTAAAAAACATTAAAATTCTCGCAGTTCATAATTTTTACGTGGAGTTGAAGCAAAAGCACAAAGCCATGTCCCCTCATTTCACTTCAGCTAATATTTATTTAACACCTTCCTGGGCTTGATGCTCTGTGCATATTGCCTCTTCAACTCACCCAGCAACCCCACTGCGTAGCCTTTAATACCCCTTGGAGATGAGGAAATGGGTTCAGCAAGGTGAAGGTCCTTTGCAAATGTCATAGTGCTACGAGACTGCAAAGTCATGATTCAGCCCCAGGTGGGTCAGACACCAGGGTCTGTGATCTTTCCACTGTAACAGGCAGCCTCAGAGAAGCCAACAAATAAACTTAGCAACTGTGGTAGGCTAAGGGTCTAGAACTGGGCTGTTGGGTGCAGTAGATGCTTCCACCACAAGCAAGCTGAGAGACCTTGGCCACATTCTTTTAGTTGGCCTGTGCCTCAGTTTCCCCAGCTGTAAAATGGGAATAATAATGATAGTGACCCCAACGGACTTGTGGAGTTAGACCACACACACAAAGCCCTCGGAAGGGAGCTTGGCACCCACACCAGCATTCAGCGCAAGTGCCTGTTGTTATTATCTCCAGCCTGCTTGCACTTAACCTTCAGCCACGGAACAAACCAGCTGTGTATGTTTCCATGAGCTGTGCGTATTCCACCTTCAGGTGTGTCAAGGCAACAGCGTGGCCTCCGGGACTCTCTCATGGGTACTATGACAATGGATGCGATCCTCTGGTTTTCCTGTCTGAAATTTTAATCTTATATTTTGGTACCTTATATATTTCTCCTGTAGCTCCTTTAAGACTTTTTATAGATGAAAATATTCAATTCTTTTTTTTTAACCTTTTATTTTATACTGGAGTATAGCTGATTAACAATGCTGTGCTAGTTTCAGGTGTCCAGCAAAGTGATTCAGTTATGCATATACATGTATCTATTCTTTTTCAAATTCTTTTCCCGTTTAGGTTGTTACATAATACTGAGCAGAGTTCCCTGTGCTCTACAGTAGGTCCGTGTTCACTGTAAATACAGCAGCGTGCGCATGTCAATCCCCAACTCCCTAACTATCCCTCCCCCCACCCTTCCCCCCGCCAGTAACCATATTCAATTCCTTAGTGTCACACACAGCTTAAGACTTCACACATGCTCTCCTCCCTCCTCCCCCCAGCCCCCATGGTCCGGAATATTCTTAAATCGCCCTTCTCCTGACCAGCAGCCACCACTTGCTGGAAGCCTTCCTGGAGCGCATCCTCCACCCTCCCCCGGCTCTGTGCTCCTGCCTTCCTTGGTCCTTGCCTTTAAACCCAAGTTACCCATTGCCTTGGAACTATCTGTAACTGTATCTCTCCTTCCATTAGACAGTAAGCTAAATGCCTATGAGTCCCATCGTCCTGTCTCCAACTCTGGACGTGTGCTTATATCAACCTACTCGACATCACCACAGGGACATCACAGAGCTACTTGAAACCTGGTTTTCCCTGGTGTCTCCTGGCTCTGTAAATGATGTCTTTGTTGGAGCAGCCCCAGAAGCAGATCCCAAGACAGGGGTTCAAGCACAAGTAGTTTGTTTGGATGATTCAGGGAATACCAGGAGGAGGTATTAATGCAGGCCTGACAGTGGACGACTGACATTTAATTCCATGGAAAACAGGAACACATACCTCAGAATTATCCCACGTGCAGATCAAAGGATTGCAAGTATTTATACATCAAATCCAAAAAGTCACTAGTTGAGGGCTGTTTCTAGAGGCAAAAATTCCCCAGCACTTCCAGGCTACCCCAAACGCATGGGCCACTCAGCCTCTCACAGTTCCAGAAGTCCTCAGGGGCACAGGTAAAATACTGCTGGGGGATCTGGATGGAGCGTACTGAAATGGTCAGGTCCAAGGAATATGCGGGGGAGCGGGGGCACACGATCCATCCAGAACATCTGGGACACCTTCTTGACACTTCCTTCTCCCTCGGTCTCTGTATCCAGCATAGCACCGAGCTCTGTCACTTTTATCCCCCACGCTCCCTTGTAGACCTTTCTCCTATCCTATTATCCCCATTCACGTGGACTCCTGCCATCACCACTCACTCCCCTTCCCCATAAGAGACCAAAACATGCAACTTGCTGTTCCTTCAATGAGAGGAATGGAATTCCCAACCCTTGACACACGCTGGGGTTTTTTCCCCTAGAATTTTCTTTCCCTTCCTTTTCTCTATGTGTACTTAATTCTTATTCTTCTTTAGACCTCAGCTCAGAAGAACTTGTGTTCATTCAAGGGGTATTCCCTGAGTGTCTTCTAGTGTTATAATCTCCTCTATCCTCTGGGGATACAGTGACCACAGTTCTTCAGGGAACACTGCTCTTTTGCCCACATGGCACCTCATCCTGTTCTCCCATGGTCCTTATTCCATGTGTAATCATACATCTATATATGTGATCTATGGTTATTTGAATGATGTCTGTCTCCCTCACTAGACTAGAAGCTTCATGAAAACAGGGCCCAAAATCTGTAGCATTTTCCACTGTGTCCTCCATGTTTAATATAGACCTGGTACATAATAGATTTCATTAAATATTTTGGATGAAACAGAACTTACTATGTGGCAGGGATACCTCATAAGAACACTATTCACTGGGTACTACTGTGATCCCCCTTTTACGAGTGAAACACAAAAGTTAAATTACTTGCCAAGGTCATCCAGCTAAAATGTGACAGAGCTGAGCTTCACATCCAGGCAGTCTGGCTCCAAAGACCATGCCCTTAGCCACTATAAGTGAATTAGTGAGTGAATTAATTAATGCAGGAAGGAAGGAAGGAGGGAGGGGGGAAGGGAGGAAGGAAGGTCCTTGCAGCAGTGGACCCTATTTACTGCTCCCCACCCAGTGCTGGCTCAGAAAAGATCCAGCACTTACCAAGTATTTAACAAGTACTTGTTGAACGAATGAATGAATGAATCAATCAACCATGGATAAACGAATGAGTGGTCCCAGTGGTCTGCAATTTCCATCAGCAGCAACGTGGCAAGTCCCTTCCTTCTAGAACTCAAGACACACAAACACTATCTCTGGCAGCAGTGACCTCTGAGTCTTCCAGTCAATGACAGTGACCCTTCCCGTGGAACACAGAAGGTCCACACTTATGAGAAGATCATCACCCAAAGGTCTCCCCTTAGCCCTTGGGCCCCTCTTCCCATCTTAGATGCCACCGCAGAAGGCCCTGCCCTCCCCGGGGAAGGTGGGGAGAGGAGAGCTGTCTGTAGTGTTTTTACACCTCTAACCAGCTGGGAAAGGAGCCCAGCTTGAGTCCCTGGGAACTCCAACCAGCAGCCATTTGCAGGGAGCGGGGTCTGGCTTTAGAGAAGATGCTGAGCCTCATGGGTTCACCAACGAGCACCTGGAGAAAAGCGACTTAGGCGGCATGTATGTCCCCTTGAGAAGCCACATCACACCTGTTACTAAGCTAATCGGAAATGAGTATCACACGAACACTCTTGGTCCGACTGGACACACCAGCGCTCCGCACTTGCCTTGGCCCCTGAAAAGATGTACAACGGCATCGTTAAGTCAGAATGCCCGCGAAATGCGCTCAGAACGTTACTACCTGAACTCCGAATATTTCTTTCAAAACACGCTTAGGCCACTGAGACACTGCACTGCTTGCGCTAAATAGATGCCACACCAGCCCCCAGGGGCTCACAGCACAGGGGAGACAGACAGTTCGTTCTCTGGCAATTTTGAGTAGCAAATGCTAGGAGCCCAAAGGAGGGAAACATCACTTAGCCTAAGAGAGGGCATCTTGCAGACTGTAATACTGGAGTTGATCCCTATGCTTCTTACAGGGGAGGCCTTTGTAAAGAAAAAAAAAAAAAAAAAAAAAAGCTTTCTAAAACAAAGAATTGTCTTTATATTTTTCAAAAGGTTGTTCGCTGTTATTTACCAATAAAGGAAAATAATAACAACACCCAAGGCACCTGCAGACCCGGTCCAGGCTTGCTTCCTGCCTTCTGGCTTACTGCAGCCCTGGCCCTCTGACACCCAGCTCTGCTCACCCTCCCTGCAGGTCCCCAGCACCAGAAATGCCAAGCTTTCTATGTTGCTCCATTGGCCTGAAGCAACCTTCAGGGTCTAGCTTTGCTGGAATTCTTCAGAATTGACCAAGGCGTCCCCCCTCTCAGAGCCTCCCATCAGCTTCCCTTGGTAGGGCAGGGGGCCACATCCACAGACTCTCACAGGCCCCCATGCTGTCCTGGTGAGGCCGTGAACAACAGGAGGGCGGCAACCCCCTGGCCACCTGCCAGGCTCCTAGGGGCACCCAGGGACTATTTGCTGAGAAATGACTGGATGGATGGGTTGGATAAATGATGGATGAACAAATGGCTGTATCTGACAATCACACTTACAAATCAGAAGGGAAACAAAAATCTGCCTTTGCACAGGAAATATAGAACTCACCAAATACTCCATCACCACTTATTCATTTTCCTCCTGGGAGGAAACCCAATCCATAGTCTACTTACTATTCCTCTGGATAAAATTTAAACACAGCTTAGAGCCTAGAGGTGTCAGCTCCAAATCCCAGCTCTGTCTCTTCCATTTACGTCCAAAGCATCACCTTCCTCTTCTTGTGTGTTCGTAACGTGCATGCATTCATTCAAAGATTCAACAAACACTTCTCAAGTACCTAAAATGTGTGAAGCATTGTTCTAGGCACACAAGGATGTAGCAACAACCACAAAAGAAACATCGTTCTAGTCAAGGAAGAGAGACAACAAAATAAACAACATATTGCATGTGAGATGGTAGATGCTATGGAGAAAAATACTGCAGAGAAGGTGGATAGGGTGTATGGAGGGAAACTAAAACTTAAACTGGGCTGGTCAAAGGAGGCCTTTTTTTTTTTTTGCGGTACGCGGGCCTCTCACCACCGTGGCCTCTCCTGCCGCGGAGCACAGGCTCCGGATGCGCAGGCCCAGTGGCCATGGCTCACGGGCCCAGCCGCTCCGCGGCATGTGGGATCTTCCCGGACTGGGGCACGAACCCGTGTCCCCTGCATCGGCAGGCGGACTCTCAACCACTGCGCCACCAGGGAAGCCCAAGGGAGGCCTTTGAACAGAGACCTGAAGAACAGGAGGTAGGGAGCCATGTGGAGACCTGGGGGGAGCAGTGCTCCAGGCAGAGGACACAGCAAGGGCGAATGCCCTGGGAACTGAATGAGATGGGTGAGTCTGAAGTACAAAAACAGGGAAATATGGCTGATGCTGATTGAGCCAAAGAAGAGGAGGAGAGAGAGGTAATGAGGGCAGACCATCCCAGCCCAGGAAAGCGTGTTGAGGTCCTTGACTTGTGCTCTGAGTGAGAGGTGTGGGATGTTACGGGCATTGGAGCAGGGGGGTAAAGGGAAGTGACTTATATCTTAATGCTCACTGGCTGCTGTGTTGAGAACCAACTGAAGGGGGCAAGGCCAGAAGCAGGGAGGCCAGGTAGGTGGCCAGGTGAGAGGTGGTAATGGCTTGGACTAGGAGATAGTTGTGAGAGTGATAAGAAGTGGTCAGATTCTGGATATGTTTTGAGAGTAGAGCCAAAAGGATTGATCACATGCTGTGAGATAAAGAATGGAGTCAGGATGACTTGAAGATTTCGACCTGCCTCATTGGGTTGTTATAAGAAAAAGATACCTGGTGAGTACCAAAAAAGTGTCAATATTGGTACTGTGACCATGATTTGATTTGTACAAAAATGTGATTAGCTCTTTAGCTGATCCACAGCAAGGTAGAAAAAGTAATTAAGGAGATACATTCCTAGGAGACAACTGATTGGAAGGAAGAGAAATGCCAGTTAGGAATAGAAGGCTGAACGAATACATTAAGAGGGGACGTGAGGAGTCACAAAGCCACAGGCACTCCAAGCCAGTCAGTAGGGAGACCCACGCTCCGGAATGCCTGAGTAAGTCCCTGCGAATTGTCTTAGAAAAGCTCGTTTTCTTAATGTCAGTGAGTCACCCAGAAGATCCAATTGCGTTTATTGTATTATGCTTGAAAGATCAGTAAAGTGTGAACTCATTAGAGGAAAACTTCCATCTGAAATACTGAAAATAAAATACTTGGCGCTTCAAAGGATAACTCCTCAGATACCGGGGGAAAAAAATGGCTTGAGACTCTAGGAAGCTGCATTTTAGTGTTAACAGCGGAAATTCACCTACATGTAAAATCTGAAAGATGCATTCACATCTATTACCTCCTTTGATGCTCATAGAAGCCCTAGGAGTTAGGTAATTATCCCTAACTTCATGGGCGTGAATCTTTATTGGCCCCGAAATATGAAGTGATTTGTTTGAAGTCAATGGGAGAATGGGTCAAGGGCTAATGCTGGGGATGCAGGAGGCGGCCTCTTCCTGGTCAGTTTCTTGTCACTGGCCCGAGCTCTCCCAGTGTCCATGTTCTTAGGGGAGTCGCGCATAGTAGCAAGATCAAGACCTAGAATTAAAATCCATTTCTACCACTAATACCTGTGTAACTTACTATAATCTAAATAAGGGACAGCCAAACATTTTCATTTACATTCCAACTTTAATTAATCCATGATGATCTCCAGGAGTCCTGTGTTGAGGGATTCCAGGATGAGACAGACTCAGCTGGAAACAGACATGAATTGGATTAGCAGTGTCTGCCAGGAGCAGTGGCTGGGCAACAGAGGCATGCATTGGGCTCTGTGACCTATAAATTCCCCTCCGAGTTTCACACCAGATGATTCCGTCTAAACAGAAAAGTCTGGACCATGAATAAAGAAGGAACAGAAATTCACAAATAGAGCAGACTTTCTACATATTAATCTGCCTTCCACAACACCGAGAGCCTCCAGCGGAGACTTTTTGTATCATAACAACATTTTCCAATATTTATACTTCATGTTTTTGAATAGCCTCGTTCTGAGAAGCTCAAGGTGATATACTTACTTACACTTCTGCATATTTTCCAATTGCCAGTGGTCAACATTTTATCTTAATCTTAAACTATAGCCAACAGGCCTTTGTTCATGTTTCCAGAATGCGTGTTACTGTTAATAGTGGAAGTCGTTTTATTGCCCAATCAGTTATTCTACAAATCCTAATTTATTAACTACACGACATTTTTCCAGGGAAACAAAACCTTGGCCTAAAAGTAATAAATAGAACCTACAGTGGGGGCAGTGATGTAATTCCTACACTCATCTCTACCAAGAATAATTTTCACAGTGAACAACTCATATTATTTTGGGGATAGTAGTTTCTATGGTTTAATTGTGATGTCTCATTTTGGATCAAGGCTATAATAAACATTTTTGATGTGTCTGTATAACAAAGGTCATCTCTGACCATCTCGAAAGGAAAAGGGCTAACCACAGCTTCTTTGACTCTGATTAATGTCAGAAATCCTCTAAGATTTGTTGCTACAGACAGTAGCATACCTATGAAATTCACTTGCCTCAGAGAAGTTACCATTTTTGAGCCACAATATACGTCCGGGTACCTTTTATCCCCTACTTAGTTTAACACGCATAGCATTCATGGCAGGTGTTTTGTTTTTTAATCTTGGTATTAAAGATAAGGAAACAGACGTAAGCTCATTGATTCAACAAATATTTCTTGAGCACATATTAGATGTCAGAGGCCAATTATATAACAGGTGATATAACTAGTAAATGGCAGAGCCCAGACTGGAACTCAGCCATCTGACCCCAGTTACTTGATCTCTCCTCTACCCCAGCATCTCTCACACTGAGTTCGGATATATCCCACCTACATCAGAGTGATCCAGGGTATTTGTAATAACATAGCCTTGGTCTCACTCAGGCTTACTGAATCAGAATCTGATTGAGGAGTTTGAGAATCTATCCTTTGACCAAGCAACTTTGCTGATTCTACATACAATAGTGTTAAGAACAACTGCTTTTAATTATATCTTACCCCCAAAATACTTTAAGCAAGAAGAGGGTAGGTACAATGGCTGATTGATAGTAGGCATTCGATAAATATTTGTTGTGTCACCGCGTAACTATGGTTGCACGTAATACATCATTTTATCACATCAGGAGAACACTAACTAGAAAATGAGCAAAGTTTTCTTCATTAAATAAGGAATAAATTTTTTTAAAAAATAAAAAATAAGAAACAGAGAAAAATTTTTGTGATGCTTTCAAAATAAACAGCATTTTCACACAAGTATCAGTCTCCACAAAATGTCTTGTCAGTGGGAAAAGTTAATAAAACAGCTTCTATAAATGAAATGGCTAAAATACTGAATAAATGGCCAAATATTTTCTTTTACAATCAGAAGATCAAAGTTGGCAGTAACCTGAAATGTCATGCATCTAACTCCCTACCTGATATTTGAGTCTTCTATGCCTTCTTTGCAACACTTCCAGAGCTGGGGAGATCACTGCCAGCAAGGGTTTCCCATTTAACGTCTATGTCCTTAAAGCATCTCCATGAAACTCTACTCGGTAGTCCAGTGTCTATACTTAAACATGGCTATCCATTGCCCATGCATTTTTTCACTTAGATATGTGATGAGACTCAACATGTGTGACGTAGCTCTAAGCTAGGTGCTGTGCTCTCCGCTTTATGTACATCATCTCCTTTAACCTTCACAAAACTCACAAGAAATGATTGCTAAATGTATTAATTTCTTTAAGGTAATGTACATAATTACTATTGCTCTTCTAGGCTCTCAGTTTGACAATGCATCGAGCTAACATATAATACTCTAATAAAAGTACATATGAAAAAAAATAATAAAAGTACATATGAAGGCATAGAAAAAGGCATAATTCCAAAACTTCTTTGAAAACCAAAGATAGCAGTAAACTATTTAAAGAGGACTTATGGAATTTTTATTAACATCAAATGAAACTTGACTGATAGCATGACTGTCACCTAAGTGTGTATCATATAAAGCAGAGCAGTGAAGCCCCTGGAAGGCAGTCAGGTAACTAGAGAAGGAGGAAGAGAGAGGACCATGCCTCAGGACTGTTGCATATCACCTTCTGATAGTAAAGCAAACAAGAGGGAGGTTATAAATGGAGATAAATACTATGTTTAGAAAGACCTTCCTCATGAAAAAATTACCAAACATTCAAAAACCAACATGAAAAGAACACTCAAGAAGAGGATGATGGAAGGAGGAGAAGCCTAGACAATGGAGGAAGAGCATGTCTCCAAAAGTGATTTACTATAAGAAACAAAAGAAAACATTAAATCCACGGAGTTTGTAAACATGACCACATATTACTCTGTACCCTCCCTCCTAGCCCTCCGGTGATGCTTTTCCATATGAAACTCTGGGCTAGCCTAGGACTTAACTTTGACTGAGACCTTAGCAAATGTGATGCAAAACAAGGCTTGAAAAGTATTTGTGAATTAATGCTTGTCTTCCCTTGCTGCTCCATGGAACCCTGGGACTGCCCTATGCAAGAGGCTGGACTAGGAACTCAGGGATGTAAGATCACACGTCTCAGCTGAGGCCACCTACACCAGCAAGTCTGCCAACTGCTAGACAGATGAGTGAAGCAATCCTAGACCATCCACACCCAGCCAAGCCAGTCCAGAGCAGAAAAACCACCCAACTGACCTACAGAAGAGTGAGAAATAGTAAATTTGTTGTTATAAGTCACTAAGTTTTGTGGTGTTTATTTTTTTAATGTAGCAAAAGCTAACTGATACACATTTGCTTATTTTCATCAGTAATATGCAAAAGACAACACTCTTTAAAAAGAAAAACAAAGAAGCATAAAGAAGAACACTAGAAAAGATGAAAAAGGCAGTTGACTTCAAGCAGGAAATACTGCAATAAGACTAAAAATACAATAACAATTAAAATCCATATTGCAAGGGAGTAAAACAGAAACAGCACTGCAAGAAAATTAAACAATGTAGGGGACAAGCTATAGATTTAATCTCAGAAGAGACAGGAAAAGGAATAAGAAATTAACATAATGGAAATTTGATATGTAAGAAAAAGTTCTAAATCATGAGCAGTGCTAATTCCAGAAGAAAAAAGAAGAAACAACCACAGAGTTGGAAAAGGAGAGGAGGAAGAGCCGGAGGGGGTGGGAGGGGGGCAGAGGGAGAACGAAGCAGAGGGGAGAGGGGACGGGAAGAAAACCTTCCAGAGTCCAGATCAGTAAGGCACACTGCATTCCAGGGAACATGCATGCAGGGAACACACAGAAATATTTCTTTGTACTTTATAAATTACAAGGTTAATGAAAAACTACAAAATTCAGGTTGTCCCAAATAGTTTATTCACAAAGAATCTGGAAGAAGAGAAGTAAGGGGAATGCCCTGGACAGAGGTATGGAGGGAAGAGAGAAAAAAAAGAGTCTATTGTTGATGATGTCCCTACTGTGTGCCTGTCCCTGCTGTTCTAAATGCTTTATAGACCCTTTTTTTCCACTTGATCATTTCTTAAAAAATCATTAAACCACTTCATACACCACAAAACCTCTTGAGTATAAAACAGAAAGTGCAAGATAATTACAACTGTTTTAAATATTAAAAATGAGAAAAATTATAATGTGTTCAAAATTAGACCCAGGTAAAAATCGTAGTTTTGAATACTTTATTTTCAATAATAAGCTAAGAAAACACTTTCATTTAAAAAATAGCAAGAACACAATAATGTATTTAAGTAAATATTAAAGAATTAGAAAATTAAAAGTCTATAAATTAACATTAGAAAAAATAAAATTTAAAAAGATGCTAAATAGAAGGGCAGAAGATTTTCAACTAAGGGTTAGCCCTCATACATTGCTGATGGGAATATAAAATGGTTCAGCCACATGGAAAAAGGGTTTGACGTTTCCTCAAAAAGCTATATATATAGTTACCCAGCAATTTTATTCCTAGTTATACATGAAAGAGAAAAGAAAACATATGTCCACACAAAAACGTGTTCACTAATGTCAGCAGCATTATTCATAACAGCCAAAAAACGCAATCAACCCAAATGTCCATTAACTGGTGAATGGATAAACAAAAGTGGTATATCCATACAATGGATAAAATAAAATAAAATATATTTGGTCTTAAAAAAAAAAAGGAATGGAGTACTGATACATGCTACAATATGGATGAACCTTGAAACAAATATTATGTGAAGTAAGCTAGACACAAAAAGACACATATGACTTAATTTATAAAAGATGTCTAGAATAGGCAAATCTATATAGAGAGAAAGTAGATTAGTGGTTCCAGGGGCTGGTGGGAGGGGGAAATTGGAGGAGGAACTGTGAAAGGGTCCAGGGTTTCTTTGGGGAATGATAAACATGATCTAAAATTAGACAGTGGTGATGGCTACACAACAAAAACACTGCATTACACATTTTTAAAGGATGAATTTTATGGTACATGAATTATATCTCAATAAAGCCATCATTTTTAAGTTGATTAGCACACAATTGACTGAGTTAGACAACAGTATCAATGAAACAGAGCACATAGATCAGAAACAGAACTTCATATAAATACGAATTAATATATGATAAGGGAAGAACAGCAAATAAATAAATAGGGAAGAATATTCAGGACATATTGTAAAAGACGGCTTTTGCTAAAAAAAAAAACTTCAAATTTAGATTCTCACTACTATATGGCAAAATAAATCCTGTTAAGATTAATGATTTGTATGTATAAATACACTAGGTACAAACATAGAGTATTTATTGCTCTACAGAAGAGGACAGACTTTCTCAGCACAAAAGCAACAGAAGCCACAAATTAGAACACGAAAGAGCATGCTATCTTACAATATAAATAGACATCTATAGAAGAGAAATGCCTACAAAATTGAAGACAGCAATAAAACTCAAGAAAATGTACCTAATAACTTCTCTGCACTAGTGTTTACCATTTTTATTTAAAGAGTTCATTAAAAATGGATGAATCCTTAATTGGAAAATGAATAATATTAACAGACAGAAGAAAATCAAACAGCTAATGAATGCTCAATTTTATAAATACTAACAAAATATGGGGGCATTTTTTCCATCTGTCCAATTGGAAAATACTTACAAATTAGTGCTGCCAGGGAAAGAAGTGATAAGTTAGAAATTCTGGTGGAAGTACTGATCAGTACAGAAGCAGTTGTGCAATATGTAACAAGTTCTTTAAAATTCTATCAGCCAGGTAAACACATAGCACTATTTGAAATAAATTTACTACAATAAAATTTAAGCTTTAAAAGAATTCACTATCTGATAAAAGTACTTCTAGGAAGCTATCTTAAGAAAAATATCAGACCCATTTACTACCTTCTTTTAAAAGAAGTGATCAGAAAGTGATGAGAAGGACAAAAGGGACCATTTTAAAACTGGACAAGGGAAAAAAAATAGAATTCTTATCAGAAAAAAATCAGATATGTCAAAAATGATTCATACATATTATAGTCATCCATTGGACAAATGTTCATTGAATACCTACCATGTGCCTGGGTCTGTTCTAGGTAATAAGGATTACAGGGGAGAAAAAACAGACATAAATCTCTGACATTGCATCGCCTATACATTAGACAGACAATAAATAAAATGTGCTACATTATATGGTGAAGAGTGCACTCGAGCAGTTGAGAGACGGTGGCGTCCCTGGGAAAATCTTCCCGTTCACCCGGATGTTCTGAGCTTCCTTCTCTGTTGTGGATGCCCTCAGGCGGACATTAAAGAGAGGTACAAAGACCCTTGCACCTAGAACATTCTAACAGAACAAAAGTCCCTCCACCAGCCTCTTCGCCAGGTTTCCATCCAGCCCTTGGCTCTGGCCCTGAGTGTACTTCTTAGCTCAGCTTTCCTTCCCCTCCACCCAGCTTAAATGACCAAGTACACTGCCGCCGCTCTGCACCCTTCCGTTGCCCTTGTCATTCAGGGGGTCCCATGAGTGGGGCTGCAGTATGACAACAGCTCCTTTTGGTTACACCCTCATCTTTCGTGCTGACCTATCTACTAACCAGGCCCAAGTGTTCTTCCTCCTAGGTCAGTAACTGTAGGGAATTGAAAAAAAACACCGGTTCCTCTGGTCAACGGTCACAAGCTTTGGGGGGAACTTTTGGAGGAACTGTTACCATGTTTGCTTGCTGCCATTTAACAGGTCTCTTCCATGAGGGCACTCAATCTCTCCTTCAAACGTGGGACTCTGGGTTTGAGAGCTGCCTCAGATCTAGAAACTGGGTGACAGACCACAAGTTGTCCATGGTGATGGCTAGCTTCAGCCCTCTCTTCACCAGCTCTTGATTTTTTTTCCAGTTACACAAGTCAAGCTACATCTCTACGGCCCCTTAGATCACCATGATCTACTAGCCTATTGCTATAGATCCTGTAAGTCCAAGGCACCCTGGTTGTGCCTCTGGCCTTGCTGTCCCCTTATAGTAACTATGTCTTCCTGATTCTAGTAGTTAAGTGTGGACACCTGACTCCACTAACTAGAACCTATCACGTCCATTTCGAGGACATCACCTGCTTCTGTCAACCCTGGCCCATAAATGCCACTGAGTTTTTCAAAGAGTCCATGCCCCGCCCTGCCCCCAGCAGTGTATTCCTTATTGGCTAAGTGAAGGGCATGTCCTGGGTATCCTCTCGCGGAACATAATCAAAGTAGTGTACTCTCTGGTCTCACGTAATAAAGCCAGTCTATTCTTCCCATCTCTCCGAGCCTTCTGACCTCTCCTCATTTCTCTGCTAAGGTTGTTCTGACTCCTCCATCTTGTTCCCATCATTGTTTCCAAGTCTCAGCGAGTCATCCCAACAGATTAGGATGGGCTCCAAGGTGGCCTTGCCAGGACATTAAACCTTGAATCACAGGAGAACGCCCTTGTATCAGTAAATTTCCTCTTACCCAGCTGTACACTGTAAATCCTCTAGTCTGTGTTGTTCTAGTTCCAGTCCATGCATATTATCCAGATCCTATAATAATATCAATATCTAAGCTATTTCCTCCAAGAGCAAAGGAAATGAGAAAGGGAAAATGGGGTCATTTCTAAAGAAAGATCTGAGGAAGTCTTCATAGAGATGATACTTGATCTGAGCAGGAACTGAGGAGAGTTTCAGAAGACAGAGGGGGCTGGGGAGAGAGAGAAGGGCTTGCCATGTGTGAGCAACTGCACAGGGTACCAAGTGGCTGGGCACATGGAGGAAACAGCTAGAAGAGCAATTTAGCAGGAGTGGAGAGTGTGAACGGACTGCAAGACAAAGCTCAGGATGCAGACGAGGGTCACTGAAGGAGGGGCTCGTGTGTTAAATGAAGATGCTCCCAGGCACACACATTCACTAGTGCTCACCCCAGCCCCACGCTGGAAGGATAACGGACAACAATTCTGTAGGGCTCAAATACCTCATTTAAAAGACTGTGGTTTGGAAGGACAGATATTTGTTCAGATACCAGAGTGGAGATAATCTTAACGATGGAGCCTACAGAGTAGACGCTGTGGGGAGGCTGAAATTCCATCTGCCTGTCGGTGTCAGGTTTAGTGGAGGAAGTGATTCTCTACCTTACCTGCTGCTGAAAATGGAGTGTCTGACTGACGCCAGTCAGGCTGGCCGCCATTTTTGATTGCTTTTGTGTTCCATACATTTTACATCGATTTCTTATATCTATTTCACGCAGTTTCCCTATTTTAGAGATGAGGAAGTTGAGTTTAGAGAGGTTCAATGCTGTCCCCAAGCTGTCCCAGCCAGTAAGCGACAGAGCTGGAATTCAGACCCGGGCTTCTTGGTTGAGTCATCTCCAAACATGACGCTTCATCACGTCTGACATGGAAATCGAACAGGCTAACTCAAAAGGTTGAAGCTCTCCAGGATTTGCGTCTGTGTGGCTTTCTGTTTAATATCTGTCTGGGTAACTTCTCTGAATGATTGCAAGATGATGACGAGAGTAATAATAATAGACATATATGAAAGGGCATTGTCAATGACTATAACATACAACAAAATGTGAGGAATTTGCTGTTGTTTTTATTAGTACTCACATTATTTTGTTTAATTTTTATTGTCATCAGCATCTTAATTTAAAACCATAACAGGCTGAAGAATTATTAGCAAGGCGAGTAATGCAACCCCTCACAGTGCTTTATTCTTTTCCACTTGGGACTATAAATTAAATGTGTGAGAAAACTAACCTTTACTCTGGAGGAGAGATGACTTAATGTTGAATGACACCAACCCAGGCAGAAAACATCCCCAATGAAATAGGAACTCCAAGAGTGATTTAATGCTTGTTCAGGCAGAAGAAAATCACCCCACGAGGCAATTAACTCTGGATAACATGACCAATGGGTTTCTGAACCTTGATGAGCGAAGGTGAGGAACGTCCATAAAATCTGCAGGGAGCCATCCAGGAGGATTACAATTTGGAACCAAAACATCCAGAGAGGGAGGGAGGGACACATGGCATCTGGAAGAATTATTTACCCAGATATTTATTCCAGCTCGACACCAAGCATCTGGAGAGAGCATCCAAGCATCTGTCTGAGGCTGTTTGTTATGGGGGTGGGGTGCATGCGCGGGTGTGTGTGTGTGCGTGTGTGCGTGTGTGTATGCATGTGTGTGTGTGTGTGTGTGTGCGCGCGCACACGTTTGTGTGTGTGAGAGCCCGTACCAAATGGAATAAATCCAAACATCTGCAGAAAAGATGGAATGACCGAGGCAGGACAGAGCAGTTGTAAGCCCTCAGTTCTTTGAAATCAGACACAGATGCATTTAAATCCCAGCTCCAACGCTTACCGTGTGTGCCTCAGAAATTTTCCTAAGCTTCCTAAGTTTCAGTTTCCTATTATGGAAAATGGGAATCGTAACTGAGAGCGTCGCTCTGGGGATTATGTGGGTAAACGTATGTAATGTGCCAGCTACAGAATAAGTAATTAGTAAACCCTGTCCACTATCACAACCACTGTTGTTGTTGCCAGTCTACCGTGTGAGCCCTGTGGAAGGATAATAAAGCAAAAACCAGACGGGTGGAATTTTCCTCTTTTTAACCAGACATGTACATCTCTAATAGAGCAGCTGGGATTTCAAATCATCAGAAAAGTGAAAGATCGGGTCACATTCAAAGAACAAATTTTGAATTATTTTGAAGCAAATTCTTCACAAGACATAAGGTTCTTGACATGCAAAGTGTGCTCAGCATCACCTGGGAGCTTGTTAGAAATGCACTATCTGGGGTCCCACCGCAGAGTCTACTAAATCAGAGCCTGCGTTTTAACAAGATCCCCACACAATTCACAAGCACTGAGCTAGGACAGAGTCTGCTTTTGTCCACAATCACATCAAATCCTCTAATGAACGAAAAGGAACGCTCCATTTAGCCAAGCAGCCGATCCATTTAGTCAGACCTGATCAATTTATGCCCCAACAAGGAAAGAGCAGAGCTGACCAGCTCAAATGGAGCAATGCCCAACGCAATCAGCCTAAATGGGAAGCAGATGGTGCATGTGAAGGGCCTCCAAAAATATTTTAAATAAGACAGTCCCTTGCCCCCATGAAGTTTACAACCTATTAGGGGTAACAGAGGAGTAGACCGCTAAGTCAAATTGCTAGATAAGTAACAAGGAGAGGAGGCAATTTTCTGACTTGGAAAATCAGAGTAGCCTTCTTGGAGAATGTAGCATTTTTGGTGGTCAGCTGATGAACGAGCAGGATTTCAACAGGTGAAGAAGGAAAGGAAGATGCAGCTCAAGTGGAGGGGATCCACGGGGTGGAACAGCAGAAAAGTGTCTGATGTGTTCAGATGCACGAATGGACACAATGAGAGTTAACGCTTGAATGGGCTGGATCATATAGTCTTGAAAGCTGAATCAGGTGTCCCAACTTCAACATCAAGGTGAAGAAAATCAAAACCTTTAGGAATTTTGCCTTAAACAGGGAACTGTCTTGAAAGTGTTTTTAGGCCACAAGTGATACCTATTTTCTTTAGACTTCTGCATAAACAATAGGGTGTAATCTCCCTGTGACTAGAGACAAGACAATTCTATGTATTCTGGCCTTGATCTGTCACGTATGGTGTCGGAGTCAGATCCCCGCTGGTCCTCTCTTAGGTATATAAGGAAACCGCCTCTCTCTTTGGGGATCTCTAGACTTATTCACTATGCACTACAATTTACTCACTCTTCTGCAGTGCAGAGTTATTGCTGGAAAGCAGCCGCTCATTCTGGCCTCCCATTTTCCAGCCTCTCCTCACACGTACGTATAATCGTAAGACTAATTCTCACCAAAAGAGTAGAAGCAGTGTGTTCACGCACAGGCCAGAGCTTTGAAGAAGTGGCCGTGTCTTCACTCTTTTCCTTTCTACAAGCTTGATGCAGATGATTACGAAACCCTAGGGGATGGTGGAGCCTGGGCCCCGAGTCTCCACATGAAGTAAAGCTAACTACCAGCCAGGAACATCCACATCACCCTGATACTTACAAGCAAACAAGAAATAAGCTTCCATTGTATCTGAGCCACTACACGTTTTGGGGTCTATATGTTACAGCAGCTAGTATTAGGCTAATACGGACCTCACAGGAGCAACTAATAGAATCAGAGGAAAGATGGATAAGAAGTTGCTTTATAAATTATAATGTCCAGAATAACACTTTCACTGCATTAAATATTCAACAAATATTGATGGAGCAGCTAAGAGACACCAAGCATGTACTTGGTTCCAAGTAATCAGCGATAACAGGACAGACACACTCTCTCTCTCCCAGATTAGTATCCAGTCACTACCCCCCAGCTTCGGCTGGAGCATAAGAATCACACCATCTGCTTTTCAGCAGAGGAAATAACGCATCCTATCCTCATTTATCCGTCCAAGGGGACAAAAGCCAGGCAAAATTAGAGCCTCTCTCATCGAATGGCTTTCACTGAGTTTCTATCTATGTAGTTACTTTTAAATACCTAACTTGCTTTGTTCCAGACAAGATCTAAGACAACTTACAAGAAAGCTTAATTTAAAAATAAAAATGAAAGACGTAAAAATAGAATGAGAACATGAAATGCAGCCACGATTATAGCTAAATATGCAGTCACTAATGACTTACTCACTTGCTACAAATTTAGCTCTGGGCTTCCTGGAAGACGGATCAAAATGTGCTATTCTGGGCTTCCCTGGTGGTGCAGTGGTTGAGAGTCCACCTGCCAATGAAGGGGACACGGGTTCGTGCCCCGGTCCGGGAAGATCCCACATGCCGCGGAGCGGCTGGGCCTGTGAGCCATGGCCGCTGAGCCTGCGCGTCTGGAGCCTGTGCTCCGCAACGGGAGAGGCCACACAGTGAGAGGCCCGTGTACCGCAAAAAAAAAAAAAAAAAAGGTGATATTCTTTAGTTGTATGATATCTGTAATTAACTATTTAGTGTGTGTATTCCACAGAGACTGGAGGTTTCATGGAGGACAAAGTCTGTCTTTTACTTGCTGTTGTACCCACATGATGTAGCGTAGTTCCTGGTCCACAGAAGTCTCCGAGAAGCTTATCATCAGGTAAAAGCAGATCAAGCCTGAGGTCCAGTCACACGTGGCACTGAGACAAAGAGACACGTCCCCCCAGATCCTCAGAGAGATGAGCCAGCGTGGTGATGAACAGCATCCTCACCATATGCTTACAGTGGACCCAATGGTGAGTGACCTGTGGCTGGTCCTCACTTCCCAAACCCCACGTGTCGATGGCATCAGACCAAAGCACAACACAGGAAAAGCAAATTCATTGGGGAATTCAGTATCCTGTGGTCCCAAACCCCAATTTCTGCTGGTCTGATATGGTTCAGGGAGGACTGCTGATGACCTGGAGGAGCAGATGGACACATGACTTCTTAAGAACCCTCTCAACACTACCTCCCTCATGGCATTTTAGATCTCATCAACGCGGCAACTCTGACTTCATGTCTTTGACATATACAGGTCATTATAAGAAACCATTTTCTGAAGCCAGAATCTCCATTTTCCATGTGGATAATTGAAAGGTACTGTCTACTCTGTCACTTAGGGGTTCAAATATGAAGATGTAATTGGTTGGATCAAAGTGACATATAAATGTCACTTTTGCTACAGAATTAGAGAAACCTTTCCTTCATGTCCTTTGGGTTCTTATGCTGACATGTTTCCCTTTTTGGCTTAGGCCCTGATTCCAGAGACTGAATTGTCAAGATCCCCAGCGAAGTCCCAGCTAGTTAGAAAGGTGCCCAGTGTAGATGGCAGAGGATAAAGGGCCAGCAGGGGCAGCAGAGAGCAGGTCTATGTCTGAGATAAGCGCTGAACGGAGGCAGATTTCCAAACCCAGGCCACCGTGGGAACAGCACAGCATTCCCGAAGGCATTCCCAAGAATGCACCAGAGTGAAAAAGCTGGGCTGGTGGTGAGCAGGACCCGGTGGCCTCTTGCACAACTCCACAGCACTATTTGCACTGGCCACCCTGAGCTCAATGCGATGGCTCCCCGTGAAGTTGTGCTGTGCATCTGGCCTGCAGAGCGTGAGAGGGCGCATCTACAGTAACAGTGAGAACCAACATTTACTGAGTGCTTTGGACGTGCCACACACTGTGCTAAGGACTTTGTAAGTATTAGCTCATCAGGCCCTCACAACAGCATTGGAAGTCGACACTGCTGTCATTCCCATTTTACAAAAGGGGGGTCTGAGACTTAGAGAAATTAAGTACTTACCCAAAATCATTCAGCTGGTAAATGATGAAACTAGAATTTGCATCCAGTCTGACTTCACCGCTCATGCCCTTAACCACTCTACTATTACTGCCTTCCTAAGAGTTGACACAAGTAACTTTACTTTTCAAGATGATGTACCCAACAGTTTTCGAATTCTGCCCTCGCAACGGAGGACCCATGCCTAAATTCCACATGCTGATTCTACTACCTTGTCTGAGGGGACGTCTTCAAGTTATGGTGCAGAGGTCAGTAGCCACGTGCACACACACATCCTGGAGAGACATTAACGCAGAGACATTCAGGGTCAGGCCCTGCAAAGCGCTCCTAGCACAGCGGGATGGATGCAGCCTCTAACAGAGAGCTCTGCAGCAGTAACCTAGGCATTTATTATCAAGTCCCACGGGCTAAATTCTCTCTTCTGATGCTAGCAGATGACTCCCATTCTCCATCACGAGAGCTGGGTGAGTACATTCAAGGGCAGAGCACAGCCGGGGGCTGCATTTTGAAGGCATGAAGTCGGGGAGCAGGGAAGAGATGGCTTGTAACACATTATTCAGAGAGGAGCAGTCAGTGCAGAATAACCCTTGCCCAGCAGCCAGGGCCCCTGTAACCAGGAGACACCTGTCTGCAATGTGAAGAGGGAACAGACACCTTCACAGAAAGAAGGCACACCCAGTGATGTGTTCTCAGTAAGTTTTCCAGGCATCCCCCAGATGCTTCTTACTCCCTCAGAGATAAATTGGTCTGGAAAGATGCAGCTTAATACGTTTCAACCTTTTTTTTTCCTTTTTTTTTTTGAGGGCTTTATTTTAGACCACCTTGTTCTTCAACTGACACGTCAATCCTCTAAACGTAGATTTCACTTTTTAGTCTGTTTGGAGCCTGGTTTGGTTTAGTGGTGTGTTTTTCCTTCCTTCTGTCGACTTAAAGAAGATCACACAACATAAAAGTTGTGGTTTAAGTTTTATTCAGGGACTTGCTGAGGACTATAGCCCGGAGACAGCCATAGTTAGCACTGAGGAACTGCTCCAGAGAGGCAGGGGGAGAAGCGGGTTTGTATATGATTTTTGGTTTTGCAATACGTGCAGTCAAGCATACATCTTGGTGAAAGATGACTGTTAATCATAAAGAACCGGTATTTCAAGTTAACAATTTTAGTGCCTTTCTATGAATGGGAAGATTCAGGAATCTGGGGTCATTGACAGTTTTCCTGAGATATGAATCTAACTATCTAAGGGGCCATTTATCCAAAGAACAGAGTGTCCCATCCTGTGTTTCAACCTGAATTTCTCTCAGGCTGCACTGTCAGTGGGTAACTGCAGTGGGTTATGACTTAACCCTTGTAGAACTGAGGGGAGAACAATGCTCTTTGTTCTCTGTTCGCCCTTTCCTTCCTCCTTCCTCCCTCCCTCCCTCCCTTCCTTCCTTCCTCCCTCCCTACTCCCTCCCTTCCTTCCTCCCTCCCTCCCTCCCTTCCTTCCTCCCTCCCTCCCTCGCTCCCTCCCTTCCTTCCTTTTTCCTCCCTCTCTCTCTCTTCCTCTTCTCTCTTTTTCTCTTCAGATATCTGGAGCCCTGCAGACTGAACTAAGTTTAGGATGACGTGCCTTCATCGTGCAGGAGCTCTACATGTACAAACAAGAGCAGATAAGCAAATGACTGGATACAATCTAACCATCTGCATCTTTGCCCGTCTCCAGCCTCAGCTCCTCTAGCATCCTAGTCCCTCTGGGTACCGGCCACCCCTACACTGTTCCAGACCCTGAAGCATACTGTCTCACCTCAAGGGCCGCCACACTCGGGCTGTCCCTCTGCCTAGAGCAGGGCAGGTAGGGGCAGCACTGTGGTAGAGTTGAGAATTAATCACTAATCTGGAGTCAACCGTTTCTGTTCCCTGCCCCCAAGTCTCCTCATGTCTGAGGCCATTCACAGAAAGAAGACAAGGCTCCCTTCACCTAAGCTGCTGGATCAACCTAGAATATTACTGTAAAGTGTCATAGTGTTTATTTTTAAAGTTTCCCTCGTTTCATTTTAATTTTGCTTACAAATTTGAAGCTTTGTCCAAATAACTTAGGGGATATGAAGAACATTTCCTATATTTTATGCCTTTTAAATGCCTTTGGGTGAGTGTGTAATCATGTACAGATAAGCTATTCAAATCCTCTTGCGGTCTTTACCATCCTGCAACTTTGAAGCCTTTTTCCCCATCCAAGGGGCTAGCAGGTAAGTAAAATAATTGGAACAGATCTCAAGGTCTGGAGCAATAAGTACCTAATACAATTTCGCATTCTGTAGCAGATTTCTGTCTGTTTTCCAGAGATTTTGGAAAATCCCTAATTAGAGTCCCCAACGATCTCTAGGCTTTCCAAGAGAGCAATGCTAAGGGTACATTTTACAAACTGCTTTCTCTTCACGTAAG
>NW_020172779.1:16360790-16379712 GCF_003031525.2 Neophocaena asiaeorientalis asiaeorientalis
GGAGATGTTGTTTGTTAAAGAGATTAGGGGAAAAGAACAGAAGGTAAAAAAGGGATGTAAGCGGGTATGATAATAAAGCTGGTGGGGGAGAGAGAGAGATGGAGGGGGAGACTTTCAGAAAGTTCTGGTGAAAGCAGTTCTGTTTATGCCTTTGTTATAAAGTCCTTGAGAGAGGTTATTTGGGAGTCAGCATTTCATTCTGAGACCCCAGAATATCAATCAGAGAAAGCCTGCCATTGAATGGCTGGTATGTGCCTCTCTTTGGAGTTTCTCTTAAGTCTATTGTTTTTCAACATATTGAAAGGCTCCTATAATGACCGCTGACTTCTAAATCATTCTTAAGGAAATGCCGCCTTTTACCAAGACAGATGCAAGAATTAGCGTTGTAGTGAGAGGACATTTAAGAAGCAGGAAATCTGCCAGGTGGAGGCTTTGGTTTTGATGCGGGACAGCCTATGACGCACAGAAAAAGTGGTCACTACAGCTAATGAAAATTGTGTGCTTATGAATGGTGGCTCACGTTCTCACCAAACAGAGTCTAAGAAAGAGCTGCACTGACTTTATATCACAATTTGACAACACAAGAAACATCCTTAGGAAGGTTTTGGTAAAGTACTCAAAGTAAATGTTGACCAATTTCTCCTGCTTGAATCGGCCATTGGTCTAATAACCATTAGTCATGGGTCTAATCGACCTATAACTAAAACCAAACAGGACCCTGTGGGGCTCCTGGGCACAAAAGCCTTTCTGTGTCCCCCTATTTTTGTTTGTAGGAAATAGGTTTCGTTCAGCCTCCAGGACCTTCCCTGAGTTCCAAGGAGCAGGTTCAAACAGTTGCTGATCAGGGAAGGGAGGGGATGCAGAGATAAAGGAGGAGAGGTCAAGAAGCAATAGTGCAGCCTTGGGGCAGGGTCCTGGCTCCCCCTCAAGGATACACATGACAATATCGTTGAGCTCTTCTGCAGAATTAAAACCCCCATCAAATGGAAAATGTTAACTACCTGATGAAGCATTCTTCATTCCAGAGAAGGTCACAGTCTGCCCATCATCACCTGAGGCCAGATGATCTCTAGACTGAAGGAATGCAGGAATGCCGGTGCGCACCCACCCTGATCCTCATCAGCAACCCCACCCCTTGACTCTATAACTCCTCACAACCCCCCACCCCATTGGAACACACAGTTTTGAGATCATTAGCCCGCTGTGGCCCCCTCTGCCTGGTAAAGCAATAAAGCTATTCTTTCCCACTTCACCCAAAACTCTGTCTCTGAGATTTAATTCGGCATCGGGGTAGAGAGGTTGGATTTGGCTTTATAACCATTAATCAGCAGGGCCAGCGAGGACCACAGGATTAATGAGCTTATGCCTTCATTTGTAACTTAAGGCGCACTTCCTTGACCATTCAGCATATACCAGACAATTAAGGACAATGCAAAAACACGCAGGCCAAGATGATGTATAAATAGAAAAATGAAAAGTGAAAGAATATAAAACAATGGAAGAACAGAAGGAATAATGGAAGAATATGAACAAAAAGCTTTACCTCCCAACCAAAAACATTTACTTCCCTTAAATAAATACCTATTTGCTCCCCAATCCAAGGATTGCAACGTAAATTCAGCAGTGAGACCACAGTGATTCGAGCTCTGATCACTGTTGAGAATGACTCACCTCCCAGAGAAGGTGGAAGATAATCCGGGTGGAACAAAAGGGGCTCCATGAGCACACCAGTTAATGCAAGGTTCAAACCACCATCAGAGTGACTCCAATTGTGAAGGAAGAGACTGTCACTCACAATATCTGGGACAAAGATGCTGGGTTTATTCCTTTCTAAGCAGGAGAGAGGTGTACTTGCAAATCACAGTCTCTCTGAACAAAGCAAAGAGTGTTATTTTTGCAGAGACTGGGGATCAGAGGGCTTTCCCAAAGAAGAGCATTTAGGAATTGGTTGGCAGTCAGAGCCGTGGTCACTGTAGTGTGGGTACAGCTGATGGACTTCCAGGATGAGAGTACTGAGATGAGGCCGATCCTAACTGATTACAATACTCAAAAAAACAGCCAGAACAACCAAAGCAATTTGACAAAGACCAGAGTTGGAGGACTTTCACGTGTCACTTTGGAAACTTACTATAAAGCTAGTTATGAAGACAGTGTGGTACTGGCATATGGATAGATCAAGGAAAGTAAATTCAGAGTCCACAAATAAATCCTTATATTTATAGTCAATTAAATCAGAAAAAGGTGCTTTTGGAGCCCAGAG
Organism: Neophocaena asiaeorientalis asiaeorientalis; assembly: GCF_003031525.2. Taxonomy (NCBI): domain Eukaryota; kingdom Metazoa; phylum Chordata; class Mammalia; order Artiodactyla; family Phocoenidae; genus Neophocaena; species Neophocaena asiaeorientalis. Next base: position 16,363,051 of record NW_020172779.1, read on the forward strand.
AAGGCCACCCCAAAATGTGCCTCAAAGGCATACTGATTATTTTGAATTGAAGTTACTTAAGAAATGGCCAATGCAAGACGGGCCTTCTAAACCTCCTTCCTGTCTGCCTGAAAGCAGGAAGGCTCGTGTGTGAAAGGTACACTCCCTGTACCTGGAGGTAGAAGAACACCTTATCACCAAAAGTAGGGAATAAGGGCTGAGAAGCCTGCATAAACAAACCTTGCTACTTCTATATTACCCCAAGCTCTTTAGATTCTTTACTGATTGGACACCTAAAACTTAGGTTTCTTTGTCCTAGCAATCCCGCACAAATTTATTGTTTTTGTCTGAAGAGTATAAAAGCTGCCTACTTTGACCACTTCTTAGGTCCCATTTCTGTGGGACCTCCCTAAGCATGAATTAAAACATTTTTTTTTCTTCTCTTGATCTGTCTTGTGGCATTTTGGTTAGTCCGGCTACAAGAACTCAAGAGGAGTACAGGGGGAAATCTCCAAGAAAATTCACTGGGGGAAAAGATAGCCTGTTTGTCCCTGGGCTAGACAATTACATAATCAATGCATAAAGGTGAACCTAAGCCCTCACCTCACACAATACACAAGTATGAACTCAAAATGGATCATAGACTTAAATGCTATAAACCTTTAAAAAAAATAAGGGACAGGGCTTCCCTAGTGGCACAGTGGTTGAGAATCTGGCTAATGCAGGAGACAAGGGTTCAAGCCCTGGTCTGGGAGGATCCCACATGCCGCAGAGCAACTAGCCCTGTGAGCCACAACTACTGAGCCTGCACATCTGGAGCCTGTGCTCTGCGACAAGAGAGGCCGCGATGGTGAGAGGTCGGCACACCGCGATGAAGAGTGGCCCCCGCTTGCCGCAATTGGAGAAAGCCCTCGCACAGAAACGAAGACCCAACACAGCCATAAATAAATAAATAAAAATTTTTTTAAAAAGGCAAAATTCCTTTAAAAAAAAAATAAGGGACAATCCTTGAGACTTGGGCTATGCAAAGATTTTAGCTACAAAACCACAGTCCATAAAAGAAAAATATATGTTAAGTATTGGATGTCATTAAAACTTTAAACTTTTACACTCTAAAAGACATCCATAAAAAATGAAAATACAAGCAACCGACCAGGAGAAAATATTTTTTACATTTATATCCAAGAAAGGGGTCATAGCTAGACTTTATAAAGAATACCTACAACTCAACAATAAGAAGACAACAAAACAATCAAAATATGGGCTTAAGTTATGAACAGACATTTCACCATTTAAGATTTACAAATGGCTAAGATGAACATCAGAGATTTTCAACATCGTTAGGGAAATGCAAGCCAAAACTACAATAAGATGACACTCACACACAATAAAATGGCTGTAATAGACACACAAAAACAGCAGTTGATGGGGATGTGAAGAAATGGGAACTTTCACATGGTGCCGGTAGTCATGTAAAGTGGTGCAACCACCTTGAAAAATATTTGGCCGATTCTCAAAAAGTAAAGCATAAACCATCATTAAGAGCCAACCATTTCACTCCCAAGTGTTTGCCCAAAAGAAATGAAAACACTGAATTGTACCTGAATGCCCACAGCAGCATTATTCATAACAGCAAAAAAACAAAAACAGCCTACATGCCCATCAACCAGTGAGCGGGTAGTCAAAATGTGGTGTATCTATACAGAGGAATATTATTCAGCCATAAAAAGTGATGAAGCACCGACACATACAATAGCCTGGAGGATGCTCAAAAACATGACACTGGGTGAGAAGCCATGTGCATAAGCATGCATATTGTGACGTCATGTATCAGAATAGACAAAACTACAGAGACGAAAAGTTAGTGGTTACCTAGTGCTGTGAGAGGGAACAGGAATTAACTTCAAACGGACATGAGTGATCTTAGCGGGGGGATTAAAATGTTCTATAACTAATTTATGGTGATGGTTACACCACTGGGTAAAGTGACTAAAAATAACTGAATTGTACACTCGCAATGGGTGAATTTTATGTTATGTAAAATATAATTCAATAAACCTGTTAAAGAACAATAAAACAGAAAAATAGCCTATGGAGAAATATCGACGTGTGTTAAGTATAGAAAATGAGTAAGTGAATGCCTGTACTATAAATCTCTACCTTTTATAGGTTTGGAATGTTATATAATTTTTAATAGGGAAAATTAATAAATAAAATCTTTTACTATCTCAGGTATGGCATTATCCCTGGGAGCGTGTATCATCATGATTATTTTTATTTTAAGGGTTACTGGGCATCTATGCCTGATAACCGCCCACTGTTTTTCTGCCTCTTCCACACCACCTGGCTCAGGACCTGGCTTAGAGGAGACACTAGGTAGCTTGATTCAATGCCTTCTGTTTGCCCAGGGCCAGTGAGAGTTTCCACAAGTCTCTTGGCCGTGCAAGAAGTTTTTTCTGAGACTTCTGCAAATCTTCTAATTAGAAAAGGATACCGTAATAATGAGCAATAATGGTGCTTTGAGATGCAAGTACAATGCCAAGGACTGAACAGACTCATGAGTTCAGTGATTCCCTTCTGCACCCCAGCCTAGCAGTCCCTGTGATTCAATTCTTGCTTCAGCAAAGACACAAATCATTTTACGGAGTGTAAGCTGAAGGTCAGAAGCCAAAGTAGCAAATCCAAAATTTTAATGCATTAGTAATAATATCCTTTACACACACTTTATTGATTTTCTAAAAGTCTAGTCGATTAACAGAAGCCATTACTGCCATATTACTGCCATTTTTCTGATGAGGAATGGAGACGCTGAGAAGTATGTGACGTACTGAAAATCCTGTGATACAGGAAACACGCAGGTAGCAGATTTGGGACAGAGCTTCAGTTCTCTTGTGTGTTAAGATCAGGTTACAGGAGAATGTATACAGTGAGATCCTATTTATGTTGATATTGGACAGTATGTCTAAAACCAAATTCCTGATCTTCACCACCAGGGCCCAAGCTGCTCCTTTTACAGTCTAGCCACTTCTGTAAGGGTAACTATCCCTCTAGTTGATCAAGACAAAAAGGTTTTGGTCTCTCCTGAAATTTTCCTTTCTCTCCCCACATTCACTATGTTGGCAAATGCTGCCATCTCTTCAGTACACATCCAGAGACCCGCCACTTCTCAGTAGTTGCACCATGTCCTTAGTTGCACCACGTCCACAGCCAGCTACCATCTTGGATAAGTGCAAGAGTCTCTTAACACACATCTCCCTGCTTCCACCCTGGCTGCCCTAAAATCTGTTGTTAACTCAGTGGCCAGAGTGAACCGAAAGGAAGTCCAATCATCTTCTACTTCTGCGCAAAACCCTCCACGGCAGCTCATCTCCATCCAACTCTCTACTGTGTCCTACGAGGTCCTCTATTCGAAAGCCCCCCTTCTTTGACCTCTTCAGCCACCCCTACCCTCTCCACTCCCAGTATTCCCTCCCCACCCACGCATCCCACCTTCTTGCTATTTATCAAAGATGCTACACGTGCTACTGCCTCACCTTTGCAGGTGTGCAGGTATGGCTCCTCCATCACCCCCTGCGTACACTCGAATGTAACCTTCTCAGTGAGGTCTCACCTGACCATACGCCCCCTGCCCTTCTTGATGGACTGTAAAAAAAAAATAAGGCCTCAATCCCCCTCCCTGCACCCGTTCCTCTGCATGTGGCTGCAGATTCTCCACCAAGAGGGCAAGCCTCCACCATTTCCCTAGTGAGTAAGATGCTGGTTTTTCCAAAGGCCGTACTTTTCCTCTCTACCTTACACTGGCTTAGTCTGCTAGATAAGGAGCTGAGAAATCAATTGATGATACAAACATGGAAGGCAAGAACAAGCTCACCCGGGCTTTCAGTGACACAACCCAGACTTGAACCCAGGCCTCCTGCCTCTGATTTCACTTCTCTTTCCAGAACTCCACAATGCCTCTCAGGTAATTATTAACTGAGCCCAACCTTGAACTTTCACAAAGCACTTGAGTCACGTTCTGCCAAAGCAATATTTCTAAGCTTGTCCTCATGAGATTCCCCAGGAGTGAGGAAGTCAACCAGGCCACAGGCAGTACAAACGCAGTCAGAGAACCGAGGGTATAAATAGCCTCTCACAGCTGGTGCACGTGGGATTACAGGCAATAGTGCTTTATCGCTGAAGACATTGCACTTCATCGCAGAAACACTTCAGTCACTGCTCTGATGTGTCTTATAAATAGTCCAGAACTGTCAGAGGGTCACAGCCCTACCGAGTTCCCGCCCTCCTGCCAAGAGTTTCTTGAATCTCAGTAGCGCCAGTCATGACTGAGTCCCTAGTTAAATCCTGACCTACTTTAAGGAATTCTAACCCAAAATCCTATGTTGCAGTGCCAACTCGTTTACCAATTATTTGTAACTAATACACGGTGAATGTTATAGTTGGGAGATTATGGAAGGTACATGGGAACATACAGCAGGACCTAACTTGCTGTGGTCAAAATATAAACTTTAGGGGCCTTTCATCATACAGGTGGAAAACTCATGGGATTATGTGATTTTAACCTGAGAAAATTTAACGGATAAAAAGAGGGCCAAGGGCTTCCCTGGTGGCGCAGTGGTTGAGAGTCCGCCTGCCGATGCAGGGGACACGGGTTCGTGCCCCGGTCCGGAAAGATCCCACATGCCGCGGAGCGTCTGGGCCCGTGAGCCATGGCCGCTGAGCCTGCGCGTCCGGTGCCTGTGCTCCGCAACGGGAGAGGCTGTAACAGTGGGAGGCCCGCGTACCGCAAAAAAAAAAAAAAAAAAAAAGGGGGCCAAGAACAGGAGAGGAGGTGAAGGATGGCATGGTAGCCAAATTGGGACATATACGTTTTATTTGTTTGTTTTTTCAGTACGCGGGCCTCTCACTGCTGTGGCCTCTCCCGTTGCGGAGCACAGGCTCCGGACGCGCAGGCTCAGCGGCCATGGCTCACGGGTCCAGCCGCTCCGCGGCATGTGGGATCTTCCCGGACCGGGTCACGAACCCGCGTCCCCTGCATCGGCAAGTGGACTCTCCACCCACTGCGCCACCAGGGGAGCCCCATATGTTTTAAAAGTAGGCAACAGATAGCAAATTCAGGCAACGGCAAGCTAGTTCATTACAGATCAACACTCCTGCCAAGAATAAAGGAAAAGCAGGATAAAATGTTGAAAAAAGAAAAAACCTATTTAAAGTCATCGGAAAACTACTCAGTCCGTGAGAGCATAAGGACCAAGATGCTCAAGAAAAGGAGAGCACAGAAGTGTGAGCCCAAACTACATCACCTGCCACTTTCTCCTTTTTTTTTTTGCTGAGTTAAAGACAGAGCCTCCCACAGTCTTGTGAGGTTGGAAGAACAAACACTGGAGTTCAGGGCTCATGAAAGATAAGTTTCCTTGGTTAAACAACCCAAGTTTTCAGTGGGAATTCCTGGAGGACGAAACCATGAGAACTGGGGAACACATGAAACAGAACATTTCTCACAAATGCTGAAAAACATCTCTGATAAACCGGGCTCATCCAGCAGAACTTTCTGTAATGACGGAAATGTCCCCCGCCTGTGCTGCTCAATGTGGTAACCACGAGCTACCTTGGGCTGCTGAGGACTTGAAATGCGGCGAGCGCAACCGAAGGATGGGGTTTCTGATTGTATTGAATTTTAATGATTTCAGATGTAACTTTAAATACCCACATCAGGATGGTTTCAGCTAAAGAGAGGTGACCTCGCCCAAGATCTCGTCTGCTTCCTGAGGTGACCCACATCAAAGCATGGTCCATACACAGGGCACAAAGGCCAAGCCTCTTGCCCTAATTCAGGACAACTGGGAAAAGCCATTTAAGCCTCAGAGCTCTCCATGGGGTTGGCCAAGCTCCATGGGTACTGCTTCACAGCACAAATGCTCCCTCTGACAATCCCTTTCTTCCCCTTCCCTTCCACAGGTGTTGCTCCCAAAACTATTCCCCAGTAAAACTCCTGCATGCTAATCTCCAGCTCAGAGTCTGGGTCCCAGGACACCCAACTTGTAATATTTGGTGCTTGCAGTAGTCTACAAAAGCAGGTATTAACATGTGAATTTGGAGCTAGATCACCCTCCACCCAGCTGGCAATGAGGCTCCATCCCTGGTGCGAGATGACACGTAGTCTCTAGCACCAGTAGCAACGCAATTATAAAACTTTCACTAATTGTGAACTGGGATGGGATTCCGAAAGAAAAAAACACATTAATTAGTGTGAAGTGTCAGACATTTGAGAAATATGAGGGGAACAGTAACTGTAAGGACAGTGGAACTGAGTGCCTTTGCGAAGTTTAGATGGATGCGCTGGAAAAAATAAATAATGAACAGCTGAGAGTAATTAAACACCAATGAAAAGGTAAATGTGAAAACCAGAGTGCTTCCTCAGTAGAATATAAAGAGGCTTTCCTCTCCCGCAGTAAAAGGACAGAAAAGGCTGAGAACCACACCCCAGGTCGAGTAATCAGAGTGGCCAAGCTCCAATATGGTTATGCTTCCAACCAAGGAAGGTCTGCTGTGTCAAGGACCAAGGACAGGAGGCCCAATTACAAAAGGATGAGGCTCTCATGCATGGAACGGCTGATATCTGGATAAATGAGCACAAAATCGTGAATTCCCAGATTCCCCATAACACCCTAAGCCTTCATAAATGGTCCATTCCTCCCAATTTAGAGCTAGGGCAATGCAGGGTCTTCCTGCCCCGAGGACACATGCACCCCTCCACAACCTGGCCCTGCCTTCCCTCCAGGTCAGTAGGTCTATATATTTAGGCTAAGGCAGTCACCACATAACCCACCTGATAAGAGAGTAAAAAGGGCTGGACTCCAGGATCGACTTGACCTTGTCAGTATGCTCCATTTGCCAGCAAGAGCCAGGAGAGTACATGTGGGACTGTATTCTGAGGGTGCTTGATAAAGGGTCAGAACCTAAAGCTGGATAAAGGTGAGTGTGTTGATTCTGAAGCTCTCTTGTGGGATACAGGAGGAACATGAGGCCAGGCCCCAAGAGATGCTGCTGTTGCATCCTGTTAGGATGACTTAGAAACGTGAAAAGAAAAGATGGCTCCCACTACGTGAGACAGACATGCTAGATTTCTTCGAAAGACGGTGGAAGAAGGGATTAAACAGCTGAAGCAGACGTGCTCAAGTGGGTAGACAATGGAAGGCCGTAAATCCCACCAGAGAACTCCCTTCCATGGGAGGAGCCAGAGGATACACCATTCGCCTTAGCAATGTGCTGGTGAGTGGACACCAGCATCACTGAGAAGCTCCATGAGGCCAGGCTGAGAGTAGGATACGCCATCACAGAACTGGGCTCAATGATAGCAATGTGGATAATGGGGTCCAGGAGAACAGAGTCCAGGTGGCTGCGTGCGACCCTCAGATGCCAGGTGGATATAGTCATCATAGGGCACAGCAAGGCTGGAGTGACAGTCAAAAGAGCCTGACCCACAGAGAGTTGCAGATATGGTTAATATAACACGGCATCCATAGGGGCAAATACATGGGCAGCTATCAAGGATGTGGCTCAGTCTGTACAACCAGAAGACATCAAGAATGGATGAGCAAGAGGACGGGGACAATCGCCCCAGTGAAATGTCACAACCCGCACCTAGTTTCCCGACCAAAGCCAGGTTTGGGGCCTGGGACCCAATGAATGTAGTAGAGGCAGATCAGCAGGAGAGAGGACTCTGTGACACCACAGCACATGTGCATGGTAGGGATGCCCCCCAGTAGAACCCCAAAGGGACCTGCAATCGTATACTGGGCTAACAATGTGCTCGGGACCAAAGCAAGTCACGAGGCCAACCCAGAGTCAGTAGGAAAAGGTCTAACAAAGGCGGTGGTACAGGGAGAGGAATGATATTGTTGCTTTTTTAATGTTCTGTCTCACCACAAACTGACCTCATGCTCTGTCCCATTCACTGACCCTTCCTCCCACCATCACCCAATCGCTCAAGCCAGGAGCCTAGCGTCATCCTTGATTTCATCCTTTATCTTACCTCCTCCCCCTAAATCATCGCCAATCACTCTTACTGTTATCCCTTAACTACTTCATCCTCTACACTCCTCTTTATCCCACTCAGCCTGCTCTGCTGAGGTCCTCACCATCCGCTACCCAGATGGTCTCCGTGCCTCCTGTTTCTTCTCAGAAATCCCGTCACTGCATTCCTATTTCAATTACACATCTAGAGTGAGAATTCACCCTCATGCTCAACCACACAAAAACCATACATTTCCCCCCAATACTGATAATACTGTCATCCCACAGACCCCCCGACGGCATGGGCCTTGACGGATGGTCAGGCTCATCTCCCGCCCCCTCCCAGCTCACGGGGTGCACCGCGCATGGGCCGCAGCACTCGCCATGTCATCTCACACTTCTGTGATTTGGTGCCTGCCTCTCCCCACACCTCCACCTGAACCACAGCCACTCCTGCTGCAACTCTCGGTTAAGGCGTCAGCCTCTATGAAAAATTTCTTCTGATGATCCTACAGCACAGTAGGTGACTCTCCTCTGACCTCCCAAGCATCCTGTGCTTACCTTTGTTGTGTGTTCATTAAGGGCAAAGGCTCCAGACTCAGACTGCTTGGGGGTAGTTCCCAGATCTTACTCTTCACTAGCTCTATGACCTCGGGAAAGTCGTTAAACTCTAAATCTCAATTTCCTCATCTGCAAAATGTAGATAATAGTATTACCTACATGAACCAAGAGTTTTTGGGGGGTGCAAGTCAAAGAAACCCAACTTAAAATTATTTAAGCAAAAATGATGCACTGTTTCGGTTAATGTAACAGAAAAGTCTAGTGTTACAATGACTTCAGGCATGGCTGGATCCAGGTGCTCAAAATATGCCATTGAGATGCTGTCTGTCTCCATTTCTCAACTCTGTTTCCTCTGTGTTGACTTCTTTCCCAGGCAAATTTTTCTTCATGGTTGCCTCTGCTGGTTTCAGTCCTGTATCTTCACAGCTAAGTTAGCACTAGGGAAGCAAAGAGCTTCTCATTCCTAGCAGGTTTAAAAACAAAGTAGACTTTCATTGGAATGGCTTGTCATACCATGTGCCACCCCCAAACAAGTTGGGTTTTCCAGGAGGTTATAATGAACTGATTGACCATTTTTGGGTCAAGTGCTAAATTTTTAGAACTGGAGGCTAGGGCCTTCCAGTAGCACTCACTGCTCTTGGACCAAGGCAAAAGGGGGTGCTAGTCCTTGATCCCACTCTTTAGAGGGAACCACTTATCACAAATAGAAACAGAAATAGGTTTATTGAAAAACACAAGGGTGTGTCTATCATGGGATCCTTCAGTCCCTGAAGCCCGGAGCTTCTTTTAACCTCTATCCTCCTTAATTTCACTGCTCAGGCCCCAGGGGAAGACTTGATCACGCCTCCCACCAATGTCCCTGAAGTGGACTCAGACATTTCTTAAAGCACAGTTGGCGGGGGTCGGGGGTAGGGCCTCAACGCCAGAAGACCCTTCAGGAAGTTTTGAAATAGCCATTGTCAGGAAGGTAAAGGGATCGCCAGAGCTGACTCAAAACGCACCCATCCCCTACCCCCCGCCTTTCCTCTACACGGGATTCATTAATGATGCGCAGAACGGATCATCTCTAGTATTCCTAACTCTGGCTGAGCATCAATGTAACGAGAGGAATCATGGCAGCTCGCAGGCAGGCGGTCCGGCCCCGAGACAGGCCCATTTCTGCCTCATTCCCAGTGAAGTGCTGGCCTCAGGCTCCCCGAAGTGCTCTGGTCCAGCTCTCAAGGGTCCTGCCAAATGGATTTAAGGAATGAAGAAACTGAAGTCCAGCCCATTTATTTTTAGCTAAATGAACCCTGAGTTCCCACTGAAAGCGAGCGTGGCCTCCACCCCGCCCAGGACCAGAACAGGAGGCACAGAGTCCATCCTTGCGCCTGGCTCAGCATCTTCTCTCTCTCCTTCCCAGCAGGAATCTTTCTCAAGTGCAGAGCTGACCCTGTTGTTCCCCGGCTGAAAATCCTTTTATAATTCCACACTGTTCAAAAATAATAGGGTGCCTCCTATGTGTCAGCCTGTGTCCTAAGGACTTTATATAAATTCAGTATTTTAACCTTTACAACAACCCGATGATAAAAGCAGCATTATGTCCCCACATTACAGATCAGGAAACTGCGGCACAGAGAGGGTAAACGGCCCCGCAAGGTTACACAGCAATCATGTGACAAAGTCAGGATTTGAACCCAGTGTTCTGTCTCCACGACCTGACTCTTAACATCTCTTGGAAAAGTGCAAAAAATGCAAGATCTCAAAATAAGGGAGACAAGTCCATGGGAACCCCACGTGGGGTGGGCTCTTCCGCGCCTTTCCACTCCCACTCTGTGCCTCTCTCCACAGCACAAGCAGGGAAGTGGGTCGCGGCAATTTGGGAGCCAAGGGATTGTGTTTCAGGGTGAAATGGAGCAGAACCAGATGAAAGCCTGTCAGTCGAGCTGTCAGCCTGCATCGCCCAGGTCAGGGGCCGGATGGGGCCAGGTGAGGAGGGTGGGAACCCAGTCGGAGGTACTTCACCCCAGCCCCACACTCACTGAGCACCGGCCAGAGTCCCCAGAAGCCAAGAAGAGCAGCTGCGCGAATGGGGAGCTTTCATTTGAGGGAGATTTTGTTTTTTACTAAGAGAGTGAGCGCTTGTTCTCATTAACCGTTCTCCAGACAAGTCGTTTGCTTCTCCAGTACACGAAGAGGTACAAAACAGGAATACGGTTACTGAAAGGCAGTGGCAGGAGATGAAAGTCCAGGCTTCAGGCAAAGCCCTGGAAGCTCCAGGCCCTGCAGGGCCCAGCCTGACCTTCTCATCGTTCCTCGGGCTCATCACCTCTGCGCCTTGGCCCACGCTACGCCCTCTGCCCGGGATGCCTCCTCTCTCCATGCCCTCATTCAAACCCTCCCCCGCTTTCCCTTTACAACACCTGGGCTGGACGCTTCTTCCCCGCCATCCCCAGCTGGAAGCGACATCCCCCCATGGCTCTCACAGGATTTAGCCTCCTCTCCTAGGACACAACGGTGTCCTGATTTTACTCTGCACTTGCTAGACCCCTTGTCCTCTCAGAGCTCACTCACGGGAGGTACCGTTCGCTTCCCCAGCCGTGGGCAGGGTGGCATCTTTCTCTGCACTGACAGAGACGAGGGAGCTGAGGACCAGAGGGAGGGACCTGCTGACTCACAAGGTTAGTCACCAGGAAAGATGACCCCACCGCCCATACAGGGGTTCAAAGCCCAGGACTAACACCGTCTCCTGACCTTGGAGCTCCTAGCGAGCTCCACCAACCCCTTACCCCCACGGATGCTTGCTCACCGTCCAGGGGGCTTTGTGTGCTCTCTGTGGGAACTTCATTCGCCAAACTCTTCCAATGACTCTTCGGGCCCTGGGGGAATGGGCACCTACACCTGCAAGCTCCCCTCTCTTCCCCGTCCTCTCCTCCCCACGCTCTGGCCACACTGGTTTGCTCACGTTTCTCTAACATGGAAAACTCCACTTCTCTCCACCTTGGAACCTTCACACACGTGGGCCCCTTCACCCAAATTTTCTCCTTCCTCCCCAGCCCCCTTGTCCTCCAACCCCCCCACCTGGCCTTCTCATCTCAGCTTGGAGAACACTCGCCCTGAACAGGCGAGGTCTACCTGCTTCACGATCTCACAGCCCCGTTATGTGTTTGATAGCATAAAGCACCTTTGGTGATTCATTTATTTTTATAAATTTATTATATTAAAATAAACATATTTTATAATTCATTTAATGTTTATTTCCCTCACTAAACTGGCTACATGGGTATAACTGGAGCTACACCTATTTTGTCCATCATGGCAGCTCTGTGCTTGGCATTGTACGTGCCAGGCATGAGCCTATCTATCGATCAATCAATTGATCGATCTATCTATGTATCTATCTATCTATCTACACATGCATATTATAAATATGTGTGTGTATATGTGCAGATATTTGCTGAATAAATAAATGAAGAACAAGATAAATGAAGGAAGTGCCACCGTTAGGATCTTGGAGTAGACAACCTTGAAAATTCCTTTTACTTTTAGAAAGAACATCCTTTTATTTTTTCAATATCTTTATTGAAGTATAATTGCTTTACAATGGTGTGTTAGTTTCTTCTGTACAACAAAGTGAATCAGCTATATGTATACATATGTCCGCATATCCCCTCCCTCTTAAGCCTCCCTCCCACCCTCCCTATCCCACCCCTCTAGGTGGTCTCAAAGCTCTGAGCTGATCTCCCTGTGCTATGCGGCTTCTTCCCACTAGCTATCCGTTTTACATTTGGTAGTGTATATATGTCAATGCTACTCTCTCACTTCGTCCCAGCTTCCCGTTCCCCAGCTGTGTCCTCAGGTCAGTTCTCTGCATCTGTGTCTTTACTCCTGCCCTGCCACCAGGTTCATCAGTACCGTTTTTTTAGATTCCGTACATGTGTGTTAGCATACGGTATTCGTTTTTCTCTTTCTGACTTACTTCACTCTGTATGACAGACTCTAGGTCCATCCACCTCATTACAAATAACTCAATTTCGTTCCTTTTAATGGCTAATATTCCATTGTATATATGTGCCACATCTTCTTTATCCATTCCTCTGTCGATGGACACTTAGGTTGCTTCCACTTAGGTTGCTATTGTAAATAGAGCTTCAGTGAACATTGTGGTACATGACTCTTTTTGAATTATGGTTTTCTCAGGGTATATGCCCAGTAGTGGGATTGCTGGGTCGTATGGTAGTTCTATTTTTAGTTTTTTAAGGAACCTCCATACTGTTCTCCATAAGGAACATCTTTTTAGACAAGAAGGGGAAACTCAGGTTCTGTCCTTTTAGAGAAAGTCCTTAGAAAAGTCAGCTTTCCTGATCTCAGCTCTCTAGTCACGTGTCAAGGGTCCTTCCAGATTTAATTGAGCCATCTGTGGAGGCGTGTGTCTTGGTGCACGTCTCAGGGAGCAGAAGAGATAAAAGACGTTGGAAGGTGCTGGTTTCACTAGAGGGAGAAACAGACTGGAGGGAGGAGGCCAGCCGAGGAGCCCTTGGGAAGGAGCCCAGAGCCAGTGAGCTTCTAAATGCCCCACAGCTGCAGGGGAGGAGTCCAGATGGGTTCTCTCCAAAAGCTGAAGCCCCAATGCACAAAACTGTTCTTCCTGCTGTTTGCTTCACTCACCCACAGCTTTGTTTTGAAAGACTCAATGGAAAATAAATATTGGACCAGCTGTCTCCGCTCTCAGCACCTCCAGCAGTCTCTCCTCCTCTCCCAGTGTCACCCAAAGGAGCTGAAGGGAGTTACTGAGTCTATATTCTGGCCCCTTTAACTTCAAAAACTGAACTAAGATGAAATATATTCGGAATATAGGATTGAACTGTCTGTGCTACTAACTAGTTAACTGGCCTTGGGGAAATCATGTAGCTTTCCTGAAACTTGGCTTTTTGACGTATAAAATGAGGATTAAAAAATTATATATGAATTGTCTTTTGCACAGGATTATATCAAGGACCAAGTATATCCAGAAGCAGCCCAGTGCCATGGTCTGGAAACAGGCAGACTGGATTGGATCTTGGTTCTGCCACTTGTTAGCTCTGTGGCCCCAGGTAAGTCACTTAACCTCTCTCGGCTTTAGTGTCATCACCCATAACTGGAAACACAAAGTTTCCCTGCCTCTGACTGCAAGGGCTGTTGTAAGAATTAAATAAAAACATGTACACAAGGTGTTTGGTGCAGGCCTGGTACATGGTAGAAACCCAAGAAATTATAGAAGCAGTAGCAGTATTAATGGCCTTAAGATAATGTAAGCTATAACTCACTGTAACAGGTAAATATAATCAAGATCGTCATGATTACCAACAAAGTCAAACCCTGTCTTTTTCATGAAGACTCTTCCTAAAAATTATTGCCTATTAATCATTTCTTTTCCTAAACTCCCATAGAACATCTTCTCTGCACTGTATATTTGGAATTTAACTATATTCTCCCATATGTTTTCTCGAATGGTTTAAGTTACAGTTAGAAACAAACATAGCTCGCCCAGGTCACACGTCCTGGGCGGGGATGGGGTGTGAGGTGGGCAGTATATGATAGAGTCACCTGATTCAGAGCCTAGAAATTAAGGGTCCAGGGACTTCACCTGAAGTTTGTTCCCAGAACTGAGCATTCTCCCAGGGACTGGTTTGTACCAAATGCCCTCTCCTCCACACACCCTCACACACAAAAACAAATGCATGATAATAAGTAAGCCTGAATCCGAACACATCTCTTAGAGTAGGAAATAGTAACATCCAGGTACAAGAGCACAACTTTTCACAACCCAGGGTCCCCCTCACTGGCTGGAGGACCCGGGAAGTACCCAGAATGAAGGAAGTACTCAACAAATATTTGTTGAATGAATAAACGAATATCATTAATGAGAGAACTGCGGGAGTGGCAGTTACCTATTACCACAATGATGCTGCAAAAAAGCACCCCAAACAGCCTCGGTGACAAACTATTGCTCATATATGTCAGGTCGACTGCAAGTAGGTTAGGTAGCTGTGCCGTCCTGGCTGAGGGGGGATGTGACTGCCTATGGGCATCATCAGAGGAGGAGGAGCTGGGCAGGAGCCGGGTTCTCTAGCACCAACCCAGCGCCCGCCCAGCTTCTGTGTCTCAGTGCTAAGATTCTGTGTCAGGGAGAAGTAGAACAGATAGAGGATGGGGACTCACACCGTGCACACACAAACACAAGCTTCCCCATCGCATGCAGGACCAGCAAAATTCCAACAAGCTGGGCTAAGCCTGAAACAAGCTCGAACGCCATTGCCAAGATCCGGGAGGCAGAATTTGGGCCAGCGCTACTAATGGGCTACGTCTAATGAGGGACCAGGGAGTGGGAAGGGCTCCTTTGGGAACAGGACTGTTTGCCTGCAAGAGGTACATCATCTATCCCAGCCACTGCAAGGGAAGCCATTTGCTAGGCATATGCATGCATCACCCCCCGGCCCCGGGAGGGTTCTCTTTTCCAGTTCACAGATCAGAAATGTACAGGTGGTAAGTGACTTATTATATTCCTTCTGAAAGCCTGGACCCAGGGCTCAGAATTGTCCCCCTGGATCCAAGATTACAGTCACACACACAAACCACTGTGATGAATTAATTTCTTTAAATCTTGCAGAACCCAGTGAAAGCATTGTTAGTCTCTTCTTCCTGGCTCCAGAAAATCAGGTGTGTGGGATTTTTCAATCTTCACCCACTGGCTCACATAGAAAGACTCTGAATATGGGGTGAGATAGATGTCAGCCTCTGATCAAGGTCATTCCCCCCACAGGGCCATCTTCCTAATGTCACATGATCTGAAGACATGGAATGGCCATTATTCTTTTAGGACTCGTTAATTCAGTCAGTAAGCATGCATTCAGCATTATATACCAACTATTGGACTAGACACTAGTGTTAAGGATGAATAAGCCACAGTCTCTAACCCTCAGCCAATGACTTACAGGTGACTCTCACCCCTGAGTTTTTCGTTTTGTTTTTGTTTTTTTCTGCCTAGTGGGGAGAAGAGAATCATAAATAATGATAAAACCATTTGGAAAAACATTGCAATGGGTATATGAGCTACATAACACGAGATTAACAAATGAACTTGAAGGAGGAGGTAATATTTGACATCGACAGGATGAAAAGGCAATCCTAAACAGAGAGAAAACTATTTGCTGGATATTGTGGACTGGCTCATTCAAAGTCCTTCCCTTCATCTTTCTAGGGGAGACTGGAAAGGCAAAATCCACATTTCACAGACTCCCTTGCTAAGGTCTGGATACAAACCAGATTCCACCAATTAGATGCTTTTGAGCGAGATTTGAAAGGTAGAAATATGCTGAACCAACTCATCTGCCTTTTGGGTGCTACGTCTGCTGGTAAGGAAGACTCTGGGAATGTGAAGATTTTCTGCAGTAGCATTTCAGGGTCTACTGTTCAGCTCTGTATCTTCCAATGGGCATTTGAAATGATACAAGTCCTTTATTCCAGGAGAGCTTCCCTGACAGTCTCAGAAATAGAAGCACCCCTGGTTAAGCTATTCTATACTGATCTGGGAGTGATTCCTTCCAGCGATTTCATTAGCACTGAATTCCTTTTACCAAATGCCTTTCTGCTTAAAATACTTAAGTTGATTTCTATCTCTTGCATCTAATTCTTATTGATATGGAATTTAGAGTCAAACACATGCTTAGAGATGGGACCTTGAGATTTTTTTTCTGAGATTACAGGGTTTGAAGGCAGGAAAAAAATGCCATTACCATTTGAAAATGGGTTATATGGCACACAATGGCAAAACAGTTACTTAAAATATCAACTCTGAGCTTCCAGGTATGATGGTCCAACTGGTATCAGACTTGCCTTCCTGAAATAAGCAATCATGAAACTGAGAAAAGCATATAACACAACTGTTTTTCAGACATGTGACAACAGACTACACAGACTGATATTCCCAAGAGAAGAGAAATTCACAGGTGAGCCTCATAATTGCCCGAGCTCTCTGCGAGGGAACTTCCTGACTGTGAACCGGAGACAAAGAACACCAAGCTGGGGCTTCCCTGGTGGCGCAGTGGTTGAGAGTCCGCCTGCCGATGCAGGGGACACGGGTTCGTGCCC